>NC_057800.1:99695323-99775541 GCF_018294505.1 Triticum aestivum | reverse complement strand
GAGGCTACCAGGGGCAACTCTGGGCTGGCTTACCCAACGTCTGGCTCATCTGAGTGTGCCCTGAGAAAGAGATATGTGCAGCTCCTATCGGGATTTGTCGGCACATTCAGGCGGTGTTGCTGGTTTAGTTTTACCCTGTCGAAATGTCTTGTTGTACCGGGATACCGAGTCTGATCGGAATGTCTCGGGAGGAGGTCTATTCCTTCGTTGACCGTGAGAGCTTGTCATGGGCTAAGTTGGGACTCCCCTGCATGGATTTGAACTTTCGAAAGCCGTGCCCGCGGTTATGGGCAGATGGGAATTTGTTAATGTCCGGTTGTAGAAAATCTAAAGTCGACCTTAATTAAAATGAATCAACCGCGTGTGTAACCATGATGGTCTCTTTCCGGCGGGGTCCGGGAAGTGAACACGGTTGTTGGAGTTATGCTTGAGGTAGGTTGTTATAGGATCACTTCTTGATCATAGTTTCTCGACCGTGCTTTGCCTTCTCTTCTCGCTCTCATTTGCGTATGTTAGCCACCATATATGCTAGTCGCTTGCTGCAGCTCCACCTTATACCTTTTACCTTACCCATAAGCTTAAATAGTCTTGATCGCGAGGGTGCGAGATTGCTGAGTCCCTGTGGCTCATAGATTACCATTACACCAGATGCAGGGCCTGATGATTCCGCTCCAGGAGACGCGTGTGAGCTCAAATGGGAGTTCAACGAAGACTCTCAATGTTTCTATGTTTCCTTTCCCGATGATCAGTAGTGGTGCCCAGTTGGGGGTGATTGGGACCGTGTCGCATGTTGGGTTCTCTTTTATTTTGGCGCCGTAGTCGGGCCATGAGTGTTTTGGATGATGTAATGTTATTTATGTACTTGATTGACATGGCGAGTGTAAGCCAACTATGTTATCTCCCCTTTATTATTTATATTACATGGGTTGTTGTGAAGATTTCCTAACTTGCGACATATGCCTTCAATGCGATTATGTCTCTAAGTCGTGCCTCGACACGTGGGAGCTATAGTCGCATCGAGGGTGTTACAAAGGGGCTCCTTGGCAAGCTCTGGATAGATGGCTTCAACTGACATATCAACGTCAGGCAGAAAGATCCGATGATTGCGAGCAGAGGGCTGATAGGTGACAGCTGAGTGTAGTTTGATCAGCCGCATAATCCATGGAGCGTAAAACTTCAAGCCAAAGAGATCAGATCCTGATGCAGCAAGTTGGCGGATGAAGAAGTCTTGTGCATTGAAGCATTTGCCGTGAAGAATATGGAAGACCAAAGTCTTCATTGCACCTTCCAGCTTTGCATGTGGAGAATGCCCTTTGATGGACCAGAGAGTTCGCCTTATGATGTGATAGATTGTGCGTGGCAGATACTCAAGGTCTTCAATATAGAACTCCTTAGGATATTCAGCATATGGAGGCAAAGGCTTCATCATGCTAAGCATCTGACTCATGTTTGGTTCAGGCTTGTGAAAAATGCTCTCCATAGCTGCATTGTGAAGCTGACAACCAGGTTCATAAAGATCTCCTAGAGTGGGCAGACCAGTGAGCTCAATGATATCAAAGGCTTTGGCTTCATGATGAACATTGCCTGTCATCCACTCAAGGACCCAAGTCTTCAGATCTCTGTTATAGCCACGAATATGAAGAGTGGCATAGAATTGGAGCAGCAATTCTTCGTTCTAGTGCTCCTTGTCAGTGACAAACGGCAACAATCCAGACTCTCTGAAGCAATCCAGAGCTTCTTCCAAACAAGGCAGACCAGTTATGGCTTCAGTGTCAAGACGCATATGTGGGAAAATGCGACCTTGATTGTACATAATGCATGAGTAATAACTGCGTTGCTGATAGCTCCAGAACCGATCAGAAGATATTCTTGCCTTGGTGTAGGGGTTCTTGGCGCTGTGAAAGAAGGTGTTGTGTGCCTTGAAGCCATTGATATTGAAAGATCCGGGTGCAGATGCAGTACTTGGAAACCTGGGCAACCTTGGCATTGGCTTCTGAACCTGAGGCCTGTGCTCAACGTGGTAATCAAACTGAGGACCAGCAGCAGGCGGAGGAGTCAGAAAAGGCCATGTGACAGTGATAAGTTGGCCATAGTTGAATGCTTGCTCGATAGTGTGTGGCCTTGGTGGCAGAACAGGAGCAGTGGCATCAACAGAGGCATCAGGCTGCACATCTATTGCAGGTGCATCATTGGCTTCATTAGCTTCTGGCACATTGGTTGGTGCAGGCTCCCATTTGCTTCAGCCATGACTACGTCATTGGTGTCATTTGTATTGGTGGTGGTAGCCTCAAGATTCTCAACCTCCATTTGATGAGGTGGAGGGTCGGGCACAGACACATTCACTTCAGGAACAGCTTCTTCAGAGATTGGGGGTGTAGGGACACGATCTTCTTCTTGTTTGTCATCGACTGATGCAGCCGGATTGTCTTCAGCACCTTTGGCTTCAGACACGGAGACATTCACAGTCGGAGTGGCTTTTGGGAACACTTGACGTGCAACAGATTGGGGCACTTCTCCTGCTGGAACGCTCGAAAGGGGGACTTGAGGCCTTGGTCCTTTGCGAAGCCTGCGTAACGCTGGCGACGCCTGTGGAGATGGAGTTGGCTGGGCCTCAAAGTCATCTTCTTCTTGCACTGATGGGGTTGCTTGCGGTTGGGGAGAGCTTGGAGTGTCTTGTCTCTGTGGGTGATCAGCCCACGATGCATCCTGAGTAGTTGGCGTCAGAGGACGACCAATGCTGATGAGTTCGCTGTTCGTGAGAACAGGCGATGATACCAGTTGGTGCTCGATCCGAGGAAGGACTTCATCATATTCAACATTGTCATAGTGACCAATGTCTTCAGCAGCGGTGGGGTCAACCACTGGAATGTCTTCAGCTTCATGAGCCTCTGTGGAAGTAGGCTCATGAACAATCAGTTGGCGCTCGTGGTGTTCAGATGCAGGGCGAACCATTGAGATAGGTTCAACAACTAAGGGCTCTGTGGGAGCAGCCCGATCCTTCTTGGTTTTGTGCTTCTTCTTAGAGGGAGCGACATCAGAAGCTTCAGGATTTTTCCTTTTTCTGGCTTCAGCCTCGGCAGTCCTCGTCTTCTTCAGTTCTGAAGCAGTTGACCTGACCTTTGGCTTCGAGTCAGTCATGCTGCTTGGGAAGACTATGCGAGGTTCTTCCTGCCCTGAAGGTGCAGATTGGTCAGTTGAGGGCTTCTTCTTCTTTGCAGCCATTCTGGGGTCGACGTCAGGACGACCAAGAGCCTTACGCTTCTCAGCCTCATTGTAGGCTTGCACACACTTGTCAGCCAGGCTCTTCATGCGCTCACGAGAACCTTTAGCTTCTTCACGCTTCTTGAGAAAGGCTTCCTTGAGCTCGTGCAGCATAATCTTGAAGTTTTTCACATCTTGCACACTGAGCTTGGCCATGTGCTTCTTGAATTGAGCTTTCTCATAGTCGATCTTTTGCTTCTGTTCAACGATGTGATGAGCTAGAGCTAGCTCAGAAGCAATGGCGCCAGTGAAGGCGACACTGAGGCCAATTGGAAGTTGCAGATCTTCAAAGCTGAGGTTGGGCGTGTCAAACCACTCATTTATGAAGTTATGGATGATTGCCACATCAAAGAGAGGCAAATCATTGAAGATCTCTGCTTCTTCCTTGCTCTTGATCAGTTGCTCAAGAGCGTCATCTGCAAGATCTTCATCGCTGGACAGATCAATGGCGTCGTTGCGCAGAATAGCAGCAGCAGTCAGTTCTTGGCTGGGGGGTTATCAGGGCATCTTTACTCTTGAGGGCTTGGAGATGCGTGACAAATCTTCAGACTGCACACTGTGTTCAGGAGGTGCGGTGGCCAGAGGCTTCGCCTGTAAGACCTTTGGTGCAGGAGCAGGTTTTGAAGCTTTAGGTTTCTTCAGTTTCTTTGGCTTCGGTGGTGCAGGCGCTTCATCAGATTCCGCATCATCTGCAGGCTCATCCACGGCTGTCCCTTGAACCATGATATGAGTGATGAGACCTTCCGTGTTGTAGAAGGGCCCAGCAAGATTGGGTTCAGCTTCGCGGGTGCCATCGGCACGGGGAGCAGAAGGACCAGGGTTGAAGTCTAGTCCCGGTGACTTCTTGTTTTGCTTAGCCGAATTCTTGGCAAACTGGAAGTTGCGCTTGAACAGATTGTCGTCACGACACCATAGCAATGATGATAGGTTTGTATCCGCAGGCTGTGGTCCATGGACCATGCAGGGATAGAAGCCTTGTTCAATGGCTTCATCTCTGGACTTGGGTTGAAGATTTCTGTATAGAATGTCTCCCCATGGTCGTTTGATGGCATTCTTCTCAGCATACTCCTGGGTCACGAACCTGTACTTGAACCACTGTTCTGCCCAATATCTTCGAATCCATTGGATTCGTGTCGTGCGCTGATTGTAATCCTCTTCTGGATCTGTCTTGTACAGCTCTGAGAGGTCATCAGGCAGATCTCTTGATGTTCCCCCTCAACGCTGTCTGCCACCCTTCCTTGCTGATTTCTCTGTAGCCATGAACTTCAAACTGAATGGCTTCAACACGTTCAAAGGTTTCAAAGGCTTCCGCTTGCTGGTCAAACAGGAACTGGCTTCGGGAGAATTTATATGATGCTGTAAGAATTCTGCAAATGAATGCAGACTATGAGAACCAAGGGATTCTCCCACGGACATGTACCTGTGACAGCATTAAGGTGCGAGGGAAGGGGAAGAGGTCATATGCATTCTCAGAAGATTTTGAAGATAAATCAGCTTAGAAGACATTGACCTCATAGTGCGAAGACATTCACTCATAGATAGAGAGTTGGTTCCAGATTTGTACGAATCCACGAAAAAGTACAAGTGAGGAATCTAACTACTTTGTGAAGCATAAGTGAACATACTAGGCATATTATGAGATGCAGTATGAAATAGATCCAACTTGTGTGAACAGAAACTGCTTGTGGTAGAAAGTGATGAATCTATAGGATCAAAGGGGCTGTAAAAAGGAAGTTTTATTTACCACACAAAGAATTGCTAGATGGAGTGGGAGAGGAGGCCAAGCAGTTCGATCGTCCGTGGCCTAACTTCGCGACGGAGGACACCTAAGGCGACGGCGGAGAAGACGATGTCTGTGGCCGGCGTGAAGATGGCGTCGGTGAGGTCGCGGCAGCTAAGCGCTTCGTCGCCGGCATCGTCGAGGGCTAGTGGTGGAGCTAGGGTTTGTGCGAGAGTGGAAGAAAGGATAATGACCGTGGTGAGGCATGTATTTATAGGGACAAGGACGACACAGTGTTATTACACAGGTGCCCCTGGCGATTCACATCTGAAGGGCACGTGGCTATCATGCAACATATCGGAGGTTGTTCCACGTTCCCACGCATGCCTGGATTGCCGAGTGGTCGTTCCCACTTCTCCGGGTTTCAGGTGAAAGGATTTAGCATTGAAAACAGACTTAATGTTTGTCTCTGTATCTTCTGCTGACAAGGACGCAGAGAAGATATTCGACAGTTTCAATAGAATGCATATGATTTGGAGAGATAGAGTTTGAGATAGAAATCATAGAGAGGTTAGGGTCCGATCACATTCACTTAGTTCAAAAGATTCAACAAGAAGACATAGCTATAAGTGAATGCTGTAGAGGACAGAACACTAGTATGTATATATATATATATATGAGAAAGACAATCAAATCAACATAGTGAAGATAATCATGAAGACAAGTTGAGATTGAAGCCAAACCAAATGTGAAGACATACCAAACGTAATGCCATGAGTGAAACACTTCACACAGAAAAATTTGGTGGTGGCGTTACCCACCGTATAGGAAGTATTAGACCCAGACACGGCGCACAATTATCGTGGCGCTCCGAAGTCAAATTCCACATTAATGTATTCACACTTAGAATGTAAGTCTTCATTGATTGAAGATATACTTTACTTCGTGTGTTGCACAAAAAGTCATCAATATGCATAAGTGTTAGGATGTGTGCCTGATCACAGGAAATTTGAGGATTCCAAGATATTTAGCTCACACCGTAACTTGCAAAACCTCTTCTCATCCAAGGGCTTGGTGAAGATATCTGCCAATTGCTCTTCAGTGTTGACGTGTATGATATCAATATCTTCTTTCACAACATGATCTCTGAGAAAGTGATGACGAATTTCAATGTGCTTTGTCTTCGAGTGCTGAACTGGGTTGTTGGCAATCTTGATGGCGCTTTTGTTGTCGCAGTAAAGTGGCACTTGCTTCAGATGAATGCCATAGTCTTTGAGTGTTTGCTTCATCCATAGAAGCTGAGCACAGCAAGATCCAGTAGCAATGTATTCAGATTCAGCAGTGGAGAGAGATACACAGTTGTGCTTCTTTGAAGACCAACATACAAGTGATCGTCCCAGAAAATGACATGTTCCTGATGTAGATTTGCGATCCACCTTGTCACCAGCATAATCAGCATCTGAGAATCCAACCAGATCAAACTCTGAGCCCTTTGGATACCATAATCCTAATGTTTGGGTGTGAGCCAAATATCGAAGAATTCGCTTCACAGCTAAGTGATGCGATTCCTTTGGTGCCGCTTGGAATCGAGCACACATGCAAACACTAAGCATAATATCTGGCCTAGATGCACATAGATAAAGTAAAGAACCAATCATGGAGCGGTATACCTTTTGATCGAACTCTTTACCATTGTCGTCGGGACCCAGATGATGTTTGGCTGGCAATGGCGTCGTGAAGCCTTTGCAGTCTTGCATCCCAAATTTCTTCAGGCAATCTTTGAGGTACTTCTCTTGAGATATGAAGATGTCGTTGCGTTGCTGACGTATTTGAAGACCAAGGAGGAACTTAAGCTCACCCATCATGGACATCTGATATTGCTCTTGCGTCATATATCCAAACTCTTCACTGTATTTCTGATTGGTGCAGTCGAAGAAAATGTCATCCACATATCTTTGGCACACAAACAGTTCACCATCATATGTCTTCGTGAAGAGAGTGGGGTCGAGGGAACCAGGTTTGAAGCCTTCGCTCTTCAGGAAGTCTTTGA
Source organism: Triticum aestivum (assembly GCF_018294505.1). NCBI lineage: Eukaryota > Viridiplantae > Streptophyta > Magnoliopsida > Poales > Poaceae > Triticum > Triticum aestivum. Next base: position 99,768,510 of record NC_057800.1, on the reverse strand, counting down.
GTGTGTCATACCAAGCCTGAGGGGCTTGTTTGAGGCCATACAGTGCCTTGTTGAGCTTGTACACCATGTCAGGATGTTTTGGATCTTCAAAGCCAGGCAGTTGTGCAACATACACTTCTTCTTCAATCTTGCCATTGAGAAAAGCGCTCTTCACATCCATTTGATACAGAAAAATGTTATGATGATTTGCGTAGGCCAGCAGTATGCGTATGGCTTCAAGTCTAGCCACGGGAGCAAATGTTTCATCGAAGTCAATCCCTTCAACTTGAGTGTACCCTTGAGCAACGAGACGAGCTTTGTTTCTGACAACTTGACCATGCTCATCTTGCTTGTTGCGATATATCCATTTGGTGCCTATTATATTGTGCTTGTGAGGATCAGGACGCTTAACCAGTTCCCATACATTATTCAGCTCAAACTGTTGAAGCTCTTCTTGCATAGCTTGAATCCATTCAGGTTCCATGAAGGCTTCTTCAACTTTCTTGGGTTCAGATATTGAGACGAATGTGAAGTGCCCACAGAAATTTGCTAGTTGTGTTGCCCTCGAACGAGTGAGTGGACCTGGTGCATTGATGCTATCAATTATTCTCTCAGTCTGTACTTCATTTGCAACACGAGGATGTACAGGACGAAGATTTTGCTCTTGCTGATCATTGTCATCGTTAGAAGGATTGTCTTTGGGCTGAGCATTGTCTTCAGTTTGATCAGGTGCGGAGATGATAAGTTCCTCTTCTGGCTAAGATTCAGATGGTATGATTTCTCCAGTTCCCACAAGTTTGATTGATTCACTGGATGGAACTTCATCTAGCACGTTTGGCAGGTGCTCTCTTTGTGAGCCGTTAGTCTCATCGAACCGCACATCCACTATTTCAACCACTTTATGGTGAAAAAGGTTGAAGACTCTGTAGGAGTGTGAATCCTTTCCATATCCAAGCATAAAACCTTCATGTGCTTTTGGTGCAAATTTTAAAGTGTGATGTGGATCCTTGTTCCAGCACCTGGCACCAAATACTCTGAAGTAACTGACATTTGGCTTCTTGCCAGTAAGGAGCTCATAGGATGTCTTGTTCAGAAGCTTGTGAACAAAAACACGGTTGATGATATGGCATGCAGTATCAATGGATTCAGGCCAAAATTTTCTTGGAGTCTTGTATTCATCAAGCATCGTCTGAGCCATCTCAATAAGTGTTTTGTTCTTGCGTTCGACGACGCCATTCTGCTGTGGTGTGTACGGAGCTGAGAATTCATGTGTGATGCCCAAAGTATCAAGATATGTATCTAGGCTAGTGTTCTTGAATTCAGTGCCATTGTCACTTCTGATGTGCTTGATCTTGACGCCATAGTTGTTCATGGCTCGATTGGCGAAGCGTCTGAAGACATCCTGCACTTCAGTCTTGTAGAGGATTATATGCACCCAGGTATATCTTGAATAATCATCAACAATGACAAAGCCATAGAGACAAGTAGTAGTAGTAAGAGTTGAGTAATGAGTGGGACCGAAAAGGTCCATGTGGAGCAGTTCGAAGGGTTGAGTCATTGTCATGATTGTCTTCGAGGGATGCTTGGCCCTCGTCATCTTTCCTGCTTCACAGGCACCGCATAAGTGATCCTTCTTGAACTTGACACCCTCGATGCCTATGACATGCTTATTCCTTGCAAGAGTGTGCAAGTTCCTCATGCCAGCATGCCCTAGCCTCCAATGCCAGAGCCAACATTCTGAAGCTTTTGCTAGAAGACATACGGTAAGTTGTGGTCTTGCTGAGAAATCTACCACGTGCAGATCATCTTTCCGATACCCTTCAAAAACTAGAGACTTGTCATATTCCATTAGAACAAGGCAACGATATTTTCCAAACATCACAATCATGTTTAAATCGCAAAGCATTGAGATAGACATTAAGTTGAAACCAAGGGATTCAACAAGCATGACTTTATCCATGTGTTGATCCCTTGAGATTGCAACTCTACCTAGACCCAATACCTTGCTTTTACCAGTGTCAGCAAATGTGATGTGACTTTTGTCAGATGGACGTAAGGTTGAGTCCATAAGAAGACTTCGCTTGCCAGTCATGTGATTAGTACACCCACTATCAATAATCCATTCTGAAGCAGCTGGTGTCGTACCCTACAGTGCAGTTAGGGGGATAGGCTTCACGAAGAGAATTGTGAAGCATAAACATTTGACGAGCAAGTGGATTATGAAAGCTTAGATCAAGGTTAGGACTGATAGGGCAAGTAGCAAGCGACTCAGGAACAAAATACATAATAAGACCATTTGGGCATTTGATCTTGCGCCCTACAAGATGTTTAAGGTCCCCAGCAATAGCTTCAGACGATTTTGGTTTTCTGCTGGAGACCTTTCCCTGCAAAAGAGAGTTAAGCTTTCTTAGCCACCCACATCTTCAAGGGTGGCTTAGAAGCAATGAGTCTAAGTGCAGCATCTGAGAACTTTGGCTTTAGAGCCCTAGCAAAAAGTCTTGTAGGTGGACAATAGTACTCATAAGAATAAGCAGAGTAGTTCTTGGTCTTATGAACATGGCGGTTTGATGAAACGCGCTCATATTCATAGGCCTGAGTAAGGTTTCCCTGCAAAAAATTTGCGTTAGTGCGACTCAGGTGAGTCCTCTGTCTGTATGAAACCTTTGTACCGTATGAAGCCTGTGGTCTGGGGTTTGTCTTCTTCATGTGTGGTGTCATGACGACATTCACATGAAGATTCTCCAAACATCTTTTCGGCACCCAGACTTTCTTCATAGGCGGCCCATTCCTGCAGTTAGTACCAATATACCTGGCAAACACTTCACCATTTTGATTCTTAAACAGTTTAGAGTTTGCATCAAAGGATTCATCAATAACAATGGCATTAGCACAAGTGAAGCCAGATAGGGTGGATGGATCCGCTGAAGGTTCATTTGCAGCAACCCATGTGGTTTTGGGGTACTACTCAGGTTTCCAGTAAGAGCCATCAGCATTCATTTTCCTTTTGAACCCAACACCCTCTTTCCTAGGGTTTCGGTTCAGGATCTGCCTTTTGAGAACATCACATAGTGTCTGATGCCCTTTGAGACTTTTGAACATCCCTGTTTCAAGCAATGTCTTCAACCTAGCATTCTCATCAGCAATAGCAGTGGCATCCTCAGCAGAGGGGTTAGTTACCACATCAACAGTTGAAGAATGCAAAAGTAGTAGCAGTAGAACATTTAGCAACAGAAGTAGCATTATCACGCTCAAGGCATTTAAGACATGGTGGTTCAAATCCTTCCTGAGTGGGACTGATCTATTCAACGCGAAGTGACTCGTTTTCCTTTTGAAGATCTTCATGAGCCGCTCTCAATTTCTCAAGTTCTTGCTTCCTTTGAAGATAATCATAGGAAAGCTTTTCATGAGTTGTTGAGAGCGTTTCATGACGACTTTCAAGTTCCTCATACTTAACATGAAGATTTTTTATGTCTTCAATTAAGGACTGAGATCGAGTCATTTCAGCGTCCAACAGGTCATCGCTTTTGTCTAACAGTTTTTGAATATGTTCCATAGCTTTCCGTTGTTTAGTGGCAAGGGAAGCAAGTTTTCCATAGTTGGGTCCAAATTCATCACCAGATTCATCATCACTGGATTCAGATATATAGCATTCAGTTACCTTAGCATCTTTTGCCATAAGGCATGATGCAAAAGATGATGATTCTGGTTCGAATGTCATTGCTTTGAGAGATTCCTTAAAGTCCTCAAACCAAGGATCATGACAAGTTCGATGACCTTCATAGACCTTAGAGAGACGGTCCCAGATAAGCTTCGCATGATCGAGATGCATGATATTCCTGAACTGATTTTGAGACAGACAGGAGCAAATGACGTCCTTCGCCGTGAGGTTGAGAAGAGTGTACTTGCGAATGTCATCGGCTTCCGCCATCTTGCACAGATCGGTCAGACCAAGTCAGTAACGGTCCACAACTCGCTATTTATCGCCGTGAGGCGCTTCTTCATCATGGCCTTCCACTTGGGATACTCGTGACCGTCAAAGATGGGGCATAACACAATCTTCATTCCTGTGGTCGACATAACTAAAACTCCAGGTGGTTAAACCAAAATCACACAGAACAAGGGAGTGCCTTGCTTTGATACCAATTGAAAGTGCGTTATATCGACTAGAGGGGGGGTGAATAGGCGATTTTTATGAAAGTCTTCAAAACATGGGAGTTTTGAAGACAAACGATAGAAATGAACCTATAACCATGCAGCGGAAGGAAGACTACCCTAGACAAGCCATAGTCAAGTATTCAATGAAGTGAAAGCACAAAGACTAACAACAGCTAGGCAGTACGAATCAGGATGGAAGATAATATGAAACCAATCTGAACAAACAGTCACACAGTGAAGACAAATGGACAAGGCAAATAGGCAATGACTTCACAAGGACCAACTGTAAATAAAGAGATGGGAAGGATAGAACCAGTGATCTCGGTGAAGACAAAGGTTTGGTAGACCAGTTCCAACTGCGGTGACAGTTGTACGTCTGGTTAGGGCGGCTAGGTATTTAAACCCGAGGACACACAGTCCTGAACACGCAGCTCAGAACACTCAGTCGTCACCGTATTCCCCTTGAGCTAAGGTCACACAAACCTCGCCCAATCACTCTGGTAAGTCTTCAAGGTAGACTTCCAAACCTTCACAGACTTCGTTCACCGGCGATCCACAATGACTCTTGGATGCTCAGAACGCGACGCCTAACCGCCTGGAGGATTCACAGTCCTCAAGTGTAATAAGTCTTCAGATCACACAGACAGGAAGACTTCAGTGATGCCTAACACTCTTTGGCTCTGGGTGGTTAGGGCTTTATCCTCGCAAGGAATTCTCTCTCAAAGGCTTTGAGGTGGGTTGCTCTCAAACAACAAAAGCCGTACACTAACTCTGAGCAGCCAACCATTTATGGTTGTAGGGGGTGGGATATTTATAGCCACTAGGCAACCCGACCTGATTTGTCTGAAATGACCCTGGGTCACTAAGGAACTGACATGTGTTCCAACGGTCAGATTTCAAACACACACGGCAACTTTACTTGGGCTACAAGCAAAGCTGACTTATCCAACTCTGGACAATATTTGCCCTCATAGTCTTCACTCGAAGACATAGGATTTTGGTTAAGCATCACTTCAGTCATTCTGACTGGTTCTCTTGGACCTCACTTAACAGTACGGTGGTTCCTATGACTCAACAAGGAAAAACACAGAACGATGAAACTGCTAAGTCTTCGCGCTCCATAGTCTTCACGCGGTGTCTTCTCTTATCACAGTCTTCAATGTGAATGTCTTCACATACCACCTCTGACTTCAATGTCTTCATACATTTTTAGGGGTCATCTCTGGTAGGAAAACCGAATCAATGAGGGACTTCTACCTGTGTTATCCTGCAATTCTCATAAACACATTAGTCCCTCAACTAGGTTTGTCGTCAAGACTCCAAAACCAACTAGGGGTGGCACTAGATGCACTTATAGTATTTATAAAGTGAGGTGAAACCTTATTTTAATAAACAGAAACAGTGGCTTAGGGCTTCATTTTTCCTTTCTTTTAATTTTTCATTCATGGATCAATGTTCGAGAACACTGTGTATATGTGTGGCCATCAGTAAGTGCACATATGATTCTTTTCTAGATTCGTTCAGCTATAACAGGTAGATACAGTGGTCAATAAACCTCTGTGAGCTTGGTAATGTGCCAAGCATAGGGCAGTCAAGGGTGATAGAAATACCTTCTTTCTTCCATCATGTTGTCCTTAAGCATAAACGCCGAAACAGAATAGTATCTATTAACAATGCTCTTGTAAGCAGCATTTAGGAACCAGAGGACATTGCTCAGGAATTTGTTGGCTACTTCAAAAATATTTTTCAATCTGTGTGTCCTAACAATGCAAGGCCTTTTCGGCATACATTCCCTCCTCAAGACTTGCAGGACTTTACCTATTCTATTCCAGACAAACATGAACTATGGGAAATATTGAAGGCCATGAGGAAAAATGCCTCACCAGGACCGGATGGATTTAATGTTGGCTTCTACACATTAGCATGGGAATGGATTGGTGATGATGTCACTACTCTGGTAAGATACTTCTATAATACAGGTATCCTTCCTCCACGAATCAATGAAACTCAAATAGCTCTTATTCCAAAAAAGATTGGTTTGCCTTGTGTCTGTTGATTTTAGACTCATTAGCCTTTGTAATGTTATTTACAAAGTCATTGCTAAATCCCTAGCTAACAGGCTTAAGCAACACCTACCTAACTATATTCATCCGTCCCAGCACGCTTTTATAGAGGGTAGGCGTATTAGTAACAACATTATCATTGCTCAAGAAATAGCCCATTCTTTTGCTCTTAAATCATGGAATTGCAATGACTTCATGCTTAAAATAGATCTTGCAAAGGCCTTTGACATAATTGAATGGCACTTTATAGAGTCAGCTCTTGCTCGTAAAGTGTTGAATGGTCATTTCATTAATCTTATACATGCTTGCATCTCTTGACCCATCTTCTCTGTTAATACTAATGGCCAGTCTTATGGGAGATTCAAAAGCTCTAGAGGTATTAGGCAAGGATGCCCTCTATCACATTCACTTTTTGTCCTTGCAGTGAATGAACTCTCTCTCACTTCAAGAAGCATTACAAAATAACCAAGTGTCAGGTATAGCTCTTGGACCACAATGTTGGCCAATTCATTCCCTCATGTTTGGTGACAATCCTTTGGTATGTGGTAAGGTTAATATGCAGGAAGCTTCAGTTATAGCCCAGGTTCTACGACATTTTTGTAATCCCTCGGGTCAGATCCCAAACTGGAATAAGTCAGCCATTACGTTTAGTCATAATGTAGACTTACAGGTCACGCAGTAGATCAAAGGAATCTTTCTAGTTCCTGACATTGACAGTTCCACTGTTCACCTTGGGCATTCTGTCATCCTCCCTGCCAAAGATAGAGCTGTTGGGGAACGCAGTAATTTCAAAAAAAATCCTACGCACACACAAGATCATGGTGATGCATAGCAACGAGAGGGGATAGTATCGTCCACGTACCCTCACAGACCGTAAGCGGAAGCGTTATGAGAACGCGGTTGATGTAGTCGTACGTCTTCACGATCTGACCGATCCAAGTACCGAACGCATGGCACCTCCGAGTTCAGCACACGTTCAGCTCGATGATGTCCCATGAACTCCGATCCAGCAGAGCTTCACAGGAGAGTTCCGTCAGCACGACGGCGTGATGACGATAATGATGTTGCTACCGACGCAGGGCTTCGCCTAAGCACCGCTACGATATGATCGAGGTGGATTATGGTGGAGGGGGGCACCGCACACGACTTGGAACAATCAACTTGTGTGTCTTTGGGTGCCCCCTGCCCCGTATATAAAGGAGCAAGGGGGGAGGCCGGCCGGCCCTTGCAGGGCGCGCCAGGAGGAGGAGTCCTCCTCCTAGTAGGAGTAGGACTCCCCTTTCCTACTCCTACTAGGAGGGGAAAAGGAAGGAGGAGAGGGAGAAGGAAGGAGAGGGACGAAAGGAGGAAAGGGGGTCCGGCCCCCTAGTCAGATTCGGTTTGGGCTAGAGGGGCCCCACGCCCTGCCTTGTCCTACCTCCTCTCTTCCACCACTTGGCCCATGAGGCCCAATACTTCTTCCCCCGTATTCCCATAACTCCCTCGTACTCCGAAAAATACCCGAATCACTCGGAGCCTTTCCGATGTTCGAGTATAGTCGTCCAATATATCGATCTTTATGTCTCGACCATTTCGAGACTCCTTGTCATGTCCCTGATCTAATCCAGGACTCCAAACTACCTTCGGTACATCAAACACATAAACTCATAATACCGATCGTCACTAAATGTTAAGCGTGCGGACCCTACGGGTTTGAGAACTATGTACACATGACCGAGACACGTCTCTGGTCAATAACCAATAGCAAAACCTGGATGCTCATATTGGTTCCTACATATTCTACGAAGATCTTTTATCGGTCAAACCGCATAACAACATACGTTGTTCCCTTTGTCATCGGTATGTTACTTGCCCAAGATTCGATCGTCGGTATCTCAATACCTAGTTTAATCTCGTTACTGGCAAGTCTCTTTACTCATTCCGTAATGCATCATCCCGCAACTAACTCATTAGTCACATTGCTTGCAAGGCTTATAGTGATGTGCATTACCGAGAGGGCCCAGAGATACCTCTCCGATAATCGGAGTGACAAATCCTAATCTTGATCCATGCCAACTCAACAAACACCATTGGAGACACCTGTAGAGCACTTTTATAATCACCCAGTTACGTTGTGACGTTTGATAGCACATGAAGTCGTCCTCCGGTATTCGGGAGTTGCATGATCTCATAGTCATAGGAACATGTATAAGTCATGAAGAAAGCAATAGCAATATACTAAACGATCAAATGCTAAGCTAACGGAATGGGTCGAGTCAATCACATCATTAATGTGATCTCGTTAATCAAATGAAAACTCATGTCTATGGTTAGGAAACATAACCATCATTGATTCAATGAGCCAGTCAAGTAGAGGCAAACTAGTGACACTCTGTTTGTCTATGTATTCACACATGTACTAAGTTTCCGGTTAATACAATTCTAGCATGAATAATAAACATTTATCACGATATAAGGAAATATAAATAACAACTTTATTATTGCCTCTAGGGCATATTTCCTTCAGTCTCCCACTTGCACTAGAGTCAATAATCTAGTTCACATCGTCATGTGATTTAACACCAATAGTTCACATTTTTATGTGATTAGTTCACATCTAAATGTGACTAACACCCAAAGGGTTTACTAGAGTCAATAATCTAGTTCACATCGCTATGTGATTAACACCCAAAGAGTGATCATGTTTTGCTTGTGACAGAAATTTAGTCAACGGGTCTGCAACATTCAGATCCGCATGTATTTTGCAAATTTCTATGTCTACAATGCTCTGCACGGAGCTACTCTAGCTAATTGCTACCACTTTCAATATGTATCCAGATCGTGACTTAGAGTCATCTAGATCGATGTAAAAAGCTTGCATCGACGTAACTCATTACGACGAACTCTTTTATCACCTCCATAACCGAGAAATATTTCCTTAGTCCTCTAAGGATAATTTTGACCGCTGTCCAGTGATCTACTCCTAGAACACTATTGTACTCCCTTGCCAGAATCATGCTAAGGCATACAATAGGACTGGTAAACAGCATAGCATACTTGATAGAACCTATGACTGAGGCATAGGGAATGACTTTTCATTCTCTTTCTATTTTCTGATGTGGTCGGGTTTTGAGTCTTTACTCAACTTCACACCATACAACACAGGCAAGAACTCCTTTGACTTTTCCATTTTGAACTACTTCAAAATCTTGTCAAGGTATGTACTCATTGAAAATATATCAAGCGTCTTGATCTATCTCTATAGATCTTGATGCTCAATAAAAAGCACTACACCTAGAAATAGGAATCAACAAGAGAAAAACTTTGTTAGAAATTACCCCTTTCCTGATCGATACCAGGGCTGGGATGTAAGTAGCTTCATCGAGGTCTTTCTTTGAAAAACTCTTTTCAAACACTCCTTTATGCTTTCCAGAAAATTCTACATTATTTTCGATCAACAATATGTCATTCACATATACTTATCAGAAATGTTGTAGTGCTCCCATTCACTTTCTTGTAAATACAGGCTTCACCGCAAGTCTGTATAAAACCATATGCTTTGATCACTTTATCAAAGCATATATTCCAAATCTGAGATGCTTGCACCAGTCCATAGATGGATCGCTGGAGCTTGCACACTTTGTTAGCACCTTTAGGATTGACAAAACTTTCTTGTTGTATCATATACAATTCTTCTTTAAGAAATCCATTAAGGAATGTAGTTTTGACATCCATTTGCTAGATTTCATAAAATGCGGCAACTGCTAACATGATTCGGACAGACTTTTAAGCATCGATATGAGTGAGAAACTCTCATCATAGTCAACACTTTGAACTTGTCGAAAACATTTTTGCGACAATTCGAGCTTTGTAGATAGTAACACTACTATCAGTGTCCGTCTTCCTCCTGAAGATCCATTTATTCTAAATGACCCACCGATCATCGGGCAAGTCAATCAAAGTCCATACTTTGTTCTCATACATGGATCCCATCTCAGATTTCATGGCCTCAAGCCATTTCGCGGAATCTGGGCTCATCATTGCTTCCTCATAGTTTGTAGGTTCGTCATGGTCAAGTAACATGACATCCAGAATAGGATTACCGTAACACTCTGGTGCGGATCTCACTCTGGTTGACCTACAAGGTTTGGTAGTAACTTGATCTGAAGTTACATGATCATCATCATTAGCTTCCTCACTAATTGGTGTAGGAGTCACAGGAACAGATTTCTGTGATGAACTACTTTCCAATAAGGGAGCAGGTACAGTTACCTCATCAAGTTCTACTTCCCTCCCACTCACTTCTTTCGAGAGAAACTCCCTCTCTAGAAAGGATCCATTCTTAGCAAGAAATGTCTTGCCTTCGGATCTGTGATAGAAGGTGTACCCAACTGTCTCCTTTGGGTATCCTATGAAGAAACATTTCTCCGATTTGGGTTTGAGCTTATCAGGATGAAACTTTTTCACAGAAGCATCGCAACACCAAAGTTTAAGAAACGACAACTTTGGTTTCTTGCCAAACCACAGTTCATATGGCGTCGTCTCAATGGATTTAGATGGTGCCCTATTTAACGTGAATGCAGTTGTCTCTAATGCATCACCCCAAAACGATAGTGGTAAATCGGTAAGAGACATCATAGATTGCACCATATCTAATAAAGTACGGTTACGATGTTCGGACACACCATTATGCTCTGGTGTTCCAGGTGTCATGAGTTGCGAAACTATTCCTCATTGTTTCAAATGAAGACCAAACTCGTAACTCAAATATTCTCCTCCATGATCAGATCGTAGAAACTTTACTTTCTTGTTACGATGATTTTCCACTTCACTCTGAAATTATTTGAACTTTTCAAATGTTTCAGATTTATGTTTCATCAAGAAGATATACCCATATCTTAGTCAAATCATCTGTGAAGGTCAGAAAATAACGATACCTGCCTCGAGCCTCAACACTCATCGGACTGCATACATCAGTATGTATTATTTCCAACAAGTCTGTTGCTCGCTCCATTGTTCTGGAGAATGGAGTCTTAGTCATCTTGCCCATGAGGCCTGGTTCGCAAGCATCAACTGATTCATAATCAAATGATTCCAAAAGCCCATCAGCATGGATTTTCTTCATGCACTTTACACCAATATGACCTAAACGGCAGTGCCACAAATAAGTTGCACTATCATTATTAACTTTGCATCTTTTGGCTTCAATATTATGAATATGTGTATCACTCTGATCGAGATTCAATAAACCATTCACCTTGGGTGTATGATCATTGAACGTTTTATTCATGTAAATAGAACAACAATTATTCTCTAACTTTAAATGAATAACCGTATTGTAATAAACATGATCAAGTCATATTCATGCTTAACGCAAACACCAAATAACATTTATTTAGGTTCAACACTAATCCCGGAAGTATAGGGAGTGTGCGATGATGATCATATCAATCTTGGAACCACTTCCAACACACATCGTCACTTCACCCTTAACTAGTCTCTGTTCATTCTGCAACTCCTGTTTCAAGTTACTAATATCAACAACTGAACTAGTATCAAATACTGAGGGGTTTCTATAAACACTAGTAAAGTACACATCAATAACATGTATATCAAATATACCTTTGTTCACTTTTCCATCCTTCTTATCCGCCAAATACTTGGGGCAGTTCTGCTTCCAGTGACTAGTCCCTTTGCAGTAGAAGCACTTAGTCTCAGGCTTAGGTCTAGACTTGGGCTTCTTCACTTGAGCAGCAACTTGCTTGTCGTTCTTCTTGAAGTTCCCCTTCTTCCCTTTGCCCTTTTATTGAAACTAATGGTCTTGTCAACCATCAACACTTGATGCTTTTCTTGATTTCTACCTTCGTCGATTTCAGCATCACGAAGAGCTTGGGAATCATTTCCGTTATCCCTTGCATATTATAGTTCATCACGAAGTTCTAGTAACTTGGTGATAGTGACTAGAGAACTCTATCAATCACTATCTTTTCTGGAAGATTAACTCCCACTTGATTCAAGTGATTGTAGTACTCAGACATTCTGAGCACATGCTCACTAGCTGAGCTATTCTCCTCCATCTTGTAGGCAAAGTGCTTGTCAAAGGTCTCATACCTTTTGACATGGGCATGAGTCTGAAATACTAATTTCAACTCTTGAAACATCTCATATGCTCCGTGGCATTCAAAATGTCTTTGAAGCCCTGATTCTAAGTCGTAAAGCATGGTGCACTAAACTATCAAGTAGTCATCATATCGAGCTCGCCAAACGTTCATAACGTCTGCATCTGCTCCTGCAATCGGTCTGTCACCTAGCGGTGCATCAAGGACATAACTCTTCTGTGCATAAATTAGGATAATCCTCAGATCATGGATCTAATCCGCATCATTGCTACTAACATCTTTCAACTTAGTTTTTCTCTAGGAGCATATAAAAATAAACGGGGAGCTACATCGCAAGCTATTGATCTACAACATAGTTATGCAAATACTATCAGGACTAAGTTCATGATAAATTAAAGTTCAATTAATCATATTACTTAAGAACTCCCACTTAGATATACATCTCTCTAATCATCTAAGTGATCACGTGATCCAAATCAACTAAACCATGATCGATCATCACGTGAAATGGAGTAGTTTTCAATGGTGAACATCACTATGTTGATCATATCTACTATATGATTCACGCTCGACCTTTCGGTCTCAGTGTTCCGAGGCCATATATGCATACGCTAGGCTCGTCAAGTTTAACCCGAGTATTTTTGTGTGTGCAAAACTGGCTTGCACCCGTTGTATGTGAACGTAGAGCTTATCATACCCGATCATCACGTGGTGTCTCGGCACGACGAACTTTGGCAATGGTGCATACTCAGGGAGAACACTTATACCTTTAAATTTAGTGAGAGATCATCTTATAATGCTACCGTTGAACTAAGCAAAATAAGATGTATAAAAGATAAACATCACATGCAATCAAAAATATGTGACATGATATGGCCATCATCATCTTGTGCCTTTGATCTCCATCTCCAAAGTACTGTCATGATCTCCATTATTACCAGCATGACACCATGATCTCCATCATCTTGATCTTTTATCAACGTGTCGTCACATGGTCGTCTCACCAGCTATTGCTTTTGCAACTATTGCTACCGCATAGCGATAAAGTAAAGCAATTACATGGCACTTGCATCTTATGCAATAAAGAGACAACCATAAGGCTCCTGCCAATTGCCGATAACTTTAACAAAACATGATCATCTCATACAACAATTTAGATCTCATCACGTCTTTACCATATCACATCACAACATGTCCTGCAAAAACAAGTTAGACGTCCTCTACTTTGTTGTTGCAATTTTTACATGGCTGCTACGGGCTGAGCAAGAACCGTTCTTACCTACGCATCAAAAACCACAACATCGTATAGTGATTGCTTTTTGATCTTCAGAAAGAACCCTGTTCATTGAATCCGATTCAACTAAAGCTGGAGAAACAGACATCCACTAGCCACCTATGCGCGAAGCACGTCGGTAGAACCAGTCTCGCGTAAGAGTACATGTAATGTCGGTCTGGGCCGCTTCATCCAACAATGCCGCTGAATCAAGAATCAACTAGTGACGGCAAGAAATATGTATATACCCATGCCCACAACTCCTTTGTGTTCTACTCGTGCATATAACATCTACGCATAAACCTGGCTCGGATGCCACCGTTGGGGAATGCAGTAATTTCAAAAAAAAATCCTACGCACACGCATGCTCATGGTGATGCATAGCTACGAGAGGGGAGAGTATCGTCCACGTACCCTCGTAGACCGTGAGTGGAAGCGTTATGAGAACGCGGTTGATGTAGTCGTACGTCTTCACGATCCGACCGATCCAAGTACCGAACGCACGGCACCTCCGAGTTCAGCACACGTTCAGCTCGATGACGTCCCACGAACTCCGATCCAGCAGAGCTTCACATGAGAGTTCCGTCAGCACAACGCGCGTGATGACGGTGATGATGTTGCTACCGACGCAGGGCTTCTCCTAAGCACCGCTACGATATGATCGAGGTGGATTATGGTGGAGGGGGCCACCGCACACGGCTTGGAACAATCAACTTGTGTGTTTTTGGGTGCTCCCCTGCCCCCATATATAAAGGAGCAAGGGGGGAGGCCGGCCGGCCCTTGCAGGGCGCGCCAGGAGGAGGAGTCCTCCTCCTAGTAGGAGTAGGACTCCCCTGTCCTACTCCTACTAGGAGGGGAAAAGGAAGGAGGAGAGGGAGAGGAAGGAGAGGGAGGAAAGGAGGAAAGGGGGCCGGCCCCCTAGTCCAATTCGGTTTGGGCTAGGGGGGCCGCACGCCCTGCCTTGTCCTACCTCCTTGATAACCCACAAGTATAGGGGATCGCAACAGTTTTCGAGGGTAGAGTATTCAACCCAAATTTATTGATTCGACACAAGGGGGGCCAAAGAATATTCTCAAGTATTAGCAGGTGAGTTGTCAATTCAACCACACCTGGAAACTTGATATCTACGACAAAGTATTTAGTAGGAAAGTAATATGATAGTAGTGGTAACGATAGCAAAAGTAACGGTAGCAAAAGTAATGTTTTTGGTATTTTGTAGTGATGATAACAATAGCAATGGAAAAGTAAATAAGCGAAGAACAATATATGGAAAGCTCGTAGGCAATGGATCGGTGATAGAGAATTATGCCGGATGCGGTTTATCATGTAAAAGTCATAACCTAGGGTGACACAGAACTAGCTCCAATTCATCAATGTAATGTAGGCATGTATTCCGAATATAGTCATACGTGCTTATGGAAAAGAACTTGCATGACATATTTTGTCCTACCCTCCCGTGGCAGCGGGGTCCTCGCGGAAACTAAGGGATATTAAGGCCTCCTTTTAATAGAGTACCGGACCAAAGCATTAACACATAGTGAATACATGAACTCCTCAAACTACGTTCATCACCGGAAGTGGTCCCGATTATTGTCACTTTGGGGTTGCCGGATCATAACACATAGTAGGTGACTATAGACTTGCAAGATAGGATCAAGAACTCACATATATTCATGAAAACATAATAGGTTCAGATCTGAAATCATGTCACTCAGGCCCTAGTGACAAGCATTAAGCATAGCAAAGTCATAGCAACATCAATCTCAGAGCATAGTGGAGACTAGGGATCAAACCCTAACAAAACTAACTTGATTACATGATAAATCTCATCCAACCCATCACCGTCCAGCAAGCCTACGATGGAATTACTCACGCACGGTGGTGAGCATCATGAAATTGGTGATGGAGGATGGTTGATGATGACGATGGCGGTGGATTCCCCTCTCCGGAGCCCCGAACGGACTCCAGATCAGCCCTCCCGAGAGAGTTTAGGGCTTGGCGGCGGCTTTGTATCGTAAAACGTGATGAATCTTTCTCCCTGATTTTTTTCTCTCTGAACACGAATATATAGAGTTGGAGTTGAGGTCGGAGGAGCTCCATAGGGCCCACGAGGTAGGGGCGCGCCTAGGGGGGCAGGCGCGCCCCCACCCTCGTGGCTAGGGTGTGGGGCCCCTGGTCTTGATCTTTTTCCAGTATTTTTTATTATTTCCAAAAATAATCTCCGTGAAGTTTCAGGTCATTCCGAGAACTTTTGTTTCTGCACATAAATAACACCATGGCAATTTTGCTGAAAACAATGTCAGTCCAGGTTAGTTCCATTCAAATCATGCAAGTTAGAGTCCAAAACAAGGGCAAAAGTGTTTGGAAAAGTAGATATGATGGAGACGTATCAACTCCCCCAAGCTTAAACCTTTGCTTATCCTCAAGCAATTCAGTTGACAAACTGAAAGTGATAAAGAAAAACTTTTACAAACTCTGTTGTTGTAAATATGTAAAGCCAGCATTCAAGTTTTCAGCAAAGATTATAAACTAACCATATTCACAATACTGCTTAGGTCTCATGTTTACTCATGTCAATGGCATAATCAACTAGCGAGCAATAATACTAAATTTCGGATGACAACACTTTCTCAAAACAATCATAATATGATATAACAAAATGGTATCTCGCTAGCCCTTTCTGAGACCGCAAAACAAAAATGCAGAGCACCTTTAAAGATCAAGGACTGACGAGACATTGCAATTCATGGTAAAAAAGATCTAGTCAAGTCATACTCAATGTAAACTAATAGTAATGAATGCAAATGACAGTGGTGCTCTCCAACTGGTGCTTTTTAATAAGAGGATGATGACTCAACGTAAAAGTAAATAGATATGCCCTTCGCAGAGGGAAGCAGGGATTTGTAGAGGTGCCAGAGCTCGGTTATGAAATAGAGGTGAATAATATTTTGAGCGGTATACTTTCATTGTCAACATAGCAACCAAGAGATGGCGATATGTTCCATGCTACACACATTATAGGGGGTTTCCAAACAGAATGGTAAAGTTTATACTCCCCCTCCACCAACAAGCATCAATCCATGGATTGCTCGAAACAATGAGTGCCTCCAACTAACAAGAGTCCCAGGGGGAGTTTTGTTTGCAATTATTTTGATTTCATTTGCATAAAGCATGGGACTAGGCATCCCGGTGACCAGCTATTTTCTCGTGAGTGAGGAGCGGAGTCCACTCCTCTTGAGAATAACCCGCCTAACATGGAAGATACAGACAGCCCTAGTTGATACATGAGCTATTCGAGCATACAAAATAGGATATTTATTTGAAGGTTCAGAGTTTGGCACATACAAATTTACATGGAATGGCAGGTAGATACCGTATATAGGCAGGTATGGTGGACTGATATGGCATGACTTTGGGGTTTATGGGATTGGATGCACAAGAAGTATTCCCGCTTAGTACAGGTGAAGGCTAGAAAAAGACTGGGAAGCGACCAGCTAGAGAGCGACAATAGTCATGAACATGCATTAAAATTAATCAACACCGAATGCAAGCATGAGTAGGATATAATGCACCATGAACATAAATATCATAGAGGGTATGTTGATTTTGTTTCAACTACATGCATGAACATCTGCCAAGTCAAGCCACTCGATTCGTTCAAAAGAGGATACCACCCTATCATACCACATCACAACCATTTTAATAGCATGTTGGCATGCAAGGTAAACCATTATAAGCTCCTAGCTAATTAAGCATGGCATAAGAAACTATGATCTCTAATTGTCATTACAAACATGTTTATTCATAACAGGCTGAATTAGGAATGATGAACTAATCATATTTACAAAAACAAGAGAGGTCGAGTTCATACCAGCTTCTCCCATCTCAACCAGTTCATCATATATCGTCATAATTGCCTTTCACTTGCACGACCAAATGAGGTGAATAATAATAATAGTGCACGTGCATTGGACTAAGCTGGAATCTGCAAGCACTCAATAAACAGGAGAAGACAAGGCAATATGGACTCTTGGTTAAATCAACAATAATGCATATAGGAGTCACTTCAACAATTTAATCATGATCTTCTCCTATCGACCCCCAAAGAAAAAAAGAAATAAAACTATTTACACGGGAAAGCTCCCAACAAGCAAAAGAAGAACAGGAAATCTTTTTGGGTTTTCTTTTTAATTACTATTACAAGCATGGAAATTAAAACTAGCTAAAAACTACAACTATTTTTTTTTTGTTTTTCTTAAGGTTTATTAAACACACAAGAAGAAAGCATAAAAAGAGAAAATAAAGTAGAATGAATATTACAATGAAAAAGTATGAGCACCGACATCTACCAATGAGTGTGTGAACATAAATGTAATGTCGGTGGGAAATACGTACTCCCCCAAGCTTAGGATTTTGGCCTAAGTTGGTTGCTACCTCTTGAGCACTGCGTTGGTTTCCCCCGAAGAGGAAGGGATGATGCAGCAAAGTAGCGTAAGTATTTCCCTGAGTTTTTGAGAACCAACGTATCAATCCAGTAGGAGGCTACGCGCCAGTCCCTCGTACCTGCACAAAACAAATAAATCCTTGCAACCAATGCGATAAGGGGTTGTCAATCCCTACACGGCCACTTACGAGAGTGAGATCTGATAGATATGATAAGATAATATTTTTGGTATTTTTGTGATAAAGATGCAAAGTAAAATAAAAGCAAAGTAAAAAGCAAAGGAAATAACTAAGTATTGGGAGATTAATATGATGAAGATAGTCCCAGGGGCATAGGTTTCACTAGTGGCTTCTCTCGAGAGCATACGTATTCTACGGTGGGTGAACAAATTACTGTTGAGCAATTGACAGAATTGAGCATAGTTATGAGAATATCTAGGTATGATCATGTATATAGGCATCACGTCCGAGACAAGTAGACCGACTCCTGCCTGCATCTACTACTATTACTCCACTCATCGACCGCTATCCAGCATGCATCTAGAGTATTAAGTTAATGAAAACAGAGTAACGCCTTAAGCAAGATGACATGATGTAGAGGGATAAACTCATGCAATATGATGAAAACCCCATCTTGTTATCCTCGATGGCAACAATACAATACGTGCCTTGCTGCCCCTACTGTCACTGGGAAAGGACACCGCAAGATTGAACCCAAAGCTAAGCACTTCTCCCATTGCAAGAAAGATCAATCTAGTAGGCCAAACCAAACTGATAATTCGAAGAGACTTGCAAAAATAACCAATCATACATAAAAGAATTCAGAGAAGATTCAAATATTGTTCATAGATAGACTTGATCATAAACCCACAATTCATCGGTCTCAACAAACACACCGCAAAAAGAAGATTACATCAAATAGATCTCCACAAGAGAGGGGGAGAACATTGTATTGAGATCCAAAAAGAGAGAAGAAGCCATCTAGCTACTAACTATGGACCCGTAGGTCTGAGGTAAACTACTCACACTTCATCGGAGGGGCTATGGTGTTGATGTAGAAGCCCTCCGTGATTGATGCCCCCTCCGGCGGAGCCCCGGAACAGGCCCCAAGATGGGATCTCGTGGATACAGAAAGTTGTGGTGGTGGAATTAGGGTTTTGGTTCTGTATCTGATTGTTTGGGAGTACGTAGTTATATATAGGAAGAAGGAGTATGTCGGTGGAGCAATAGGGGGCCCACAAGGGTGGAGGGCGCGCCTGGGGGGGTAGGCGCGCCCCCTACCTCGTGGCCTCCTCTTTTGTTTCTTGACGTAGGGTCCAAGTCCCCTGGATCATGTTCGGTGAGAAAATCACGTTCCCGAAGGTTTCATTCCGTTTGGACTCTGTTTGATATTCCTTTTCTTCGAAACCCTGAAATAGGAAAAAAAACAACAATTCTGGGCTGGGCCTCCGGTTAATAGGTTAGTCCCAAAAATAATATAAAAGTTGATAATAAAGCCCAATAATGTCCAAAATAGTAGACAATATAGCATGGAGCAATCAAAAATTATAGATACGTTGGAGACGTATCAAGCATCCCCAAGCTTAATTCATGCTCGTCCTCGAGTAGGTAAATGATAAAAACAGAATTTTTGATGTGGAGTGCTACTTGGCATAATTTTAATGTAATTCTTCTTAATTGTGGTATGAATATTCAGATCCGAAAGATTCAAGACAAAATTTCATATTGACATAAAAATAATAATACTTCAAGCATACTAACAAAGCAATTATGTCTTGTCAAAATAACATGGCCAAAGAAAGTTCATCCCTACAAAATCATATAGTTTAGTCATGCTCCATTTTCGTCACACAAGAATTCTCTCATCATGCACAACCCCGATGACAAGCCAAGCAATTGTTTCATACTTTAGTAATCTCAAACCTATAAACTTTCACGCAATATATGAGCGCGAGCCATGGACATAGCACTATGGGTGGAATAGAATATAATGAGGGGGGTTATGTGGAGAAGACAAAAAGGAGAAAGTCTCACATCAATGAGGCTAATCAATGGGCTATGGAGATGCCCACCGATTGATGTTAATGCAAGGAGTAGGGATTGCCATGCAACGGATGCAGTAGAGCTATAAATGTATGAAAGCTCAACAAAAGAAACTAAGTGGGTGTGCATCCATCTTGCTTGCTCACGAAGACCTAGGGCACTTGAGGAGGCCCATTGTTGGAATATACAAGCCAAGTTCTATAATGAAAATTCCCACTAGTATATGAAAGTGACAAAACAAGAGACTCTCTATCATGAAGATTACGATGCTACTTTGAAGCACAAGTGTGGTAGAGGATAGTAACATTGCCCCTTCTCTCTTTTTCTCTCATTTTTTTATTTGGCATGTTCTGCTTTTTTATATGACCTTTCTCTTTTTTTATATAATTCCTCACTTGGGACAATGTTCTAGAAAATGATGATCATCACACTTCTATTTATTTTACAACTCAATGATTACAACTCGATACTAGAACAAAGGATGACTCTATATGAATGCCTCCGACGGTGTACGGGGATATGCAATGGACCAAGAGTGACATGTATGAAAGAATTATGAACGGTGGCTTTACCACAAATACTATGTCAACTACATGATCATGCTAAGCAATATGACAATAATGAATGTGTCATGATAAACGGAATGGTGGAAAGTTGCATGGCAATATATCTCGGAATGGCTATGGAAATGCCATAATAGGTAGGTATGGTGGCTGTTTTGAGGAAGATATAAGGAGGTTTATGTGTGAAAGAGCGTATCATATCACGGGGTTTGGATGCACCGGCAAAGTTTGCACCAACTCTCAATGTGAGAAAGGGCAATGCACGGTACCGAAGAGGCTAGCAAGGATGGAAGGGTGAGAGTGCGTATAATCCATGGACTCAACATTAGTCATAAAGAACTCACATACTTATTGCAAAATCTACAAGTCATCAAAAACCTCGGCACTACGCGCATGCTCCTAGGGGGATATATTGGTAAGAAAAGACCATCACTCGTCCCCGACCGCCACTCATAAGGAGGACAATCAAATAACACCTCATGTTTCAAATTTGTTACATAACGTTTACCATACGTGCATGCTACGGGACTTGCAAACTTCAACACAAGCATTTCTCAATTTCACAACTACTCAACTAGCACGACTTTGATATTATTACCTCCATATCTCAAAACAATCATCAAGCATCAAACTTCTCTTAGTATTCAAAACACTCATAAGAAAATTTTACTAATCTTGAATACCTAGCATATTAGGATTTTAAGCAAATTACCATGCTATTTAAGACTCTCAAAATAATCTAAGTGAAGCATGAGAGATCAATAGTTTCTATAAAACAAATCCACCACCGTGCTCTAAAAGATATAAGTGAAGTACTAGAGCAAAACTATATAACTCAAAAGATATAAGCGAAGCACATAGAGTATTCTAACAAATTCCAAATCATGTATGGCTCTCTCAAAAGGTGTGTCCAGCAAGGATGATTGTGGTAAACTAAAAAGTAAAGACTCAAATCATACAAGACGCTCCAAGCAAAACACATATCATGTGGTGAATAAAAATATAGCTCCAAGTAAAGTTACCGATAGAAGTAGACGAAAGAGGGGATGCCTTCCGGGGCATCCCCAAGCTTTGGCTTTTAGGTGTCCTTAGATTATCTTGGGGGTGCCATGGGCATCCCCAAGATTAGGCTCTTTCCACTCCTTGTTCCATAATCCATCAAATCTTTACCGAAAACTTGAAAACTTCACAACACAAAACTCAAAGTAGAAAATCTCGTGAGCTCCGTTAGCGAAAGAAAACAAAAGACCACTTCAAGGTACTGTAATGAACTCATTCTTTATTTATATTGGTGTTAAACCTACTGTATTCCAACTTCTCTATGGTTTATAAACTATTTTACTAGCCATAGATTCATCAAAATAAGCAAACAACACACGAAAAACAGAATCTGTCAAAAACAGAACAGTCTGTAGTAATCTGTAGCTAGCGCAAGATCTGGAACCCCAAAAATTCTAAAATAAAATGCTGGACGTGAGTAATTTATATATTAATCATATGCAAAAAGAATTAACTAAATAGCACTTTCCAAATAAAATGGCAGCAGTTCTCGTGAGCGCTAAAGTTTCTGTTTTTTACAGCAAGTTTAACAAGACTTTCCCCAAGTCTTCCCAACTATTCTACTTGACACAAACACTAATTAAACACAAAAATACGCAACAAAAACAGAGGCTAGATAAATTATTTATTACTAAACAGTAGCAAAAGGCAAGGAATAAAAATAAAATTGGGTTGCCCCCCAACAAGCGCTATCATTTAAAGCCCCTAGCTAGGCATAACAAGCAAGGATAGATCTAGGTATTGCCATCTTTGGTTGGCAATTCTTCAATGAGGCATATACCATATTTAGGAATTTATTTCTTTTTATTAATTATCAAACTTTCGGGCACAAGATCGAAAAATTCATTTGTAACAAATGGTTCCTTAATGATAGCAAAAAGATTGGGATGAATACTTATAGATTTGAGATCCGCAGTTTCCTTACTAGAGGATTCACCCTTATTTTTAGGAACATACATAAGCTTGGAAATTTTAGTGGGAGGACTTGCAGTATTCTTTACGGAAGAAAAAGCGGTTCGCAAGTTGGTAATAATATCCTCAAGTTTATCGATTCTAGTGGAATCGTGATTTATTTTCTCATTAACTATGGGTTCCTTCTCTTTAAAAATTTTCAAAGTGACTCCTACTTTAGATCCATATTGAGAGATTCGGTTGTGGATCTTTTTATCCAAATTTTCAATTAACTCTACGGTAGCAACCTTATTTTCAATAATTTCAAGTCTTTGCATTACATGCTCCAAAGTTAATACAGTCCCATTAACCAAAAGAGGGGGTGAGCCAAACAAATCTATCATAGCATTATAAGAATCAAAGTATGGCTACCCAAGAAGTTCCCTCCAGTAATAGTATCAAGGACATATATGTGCCAAGGAGTAACGCGTACGTAAAAATTGCAAAGAAGAACGGAAGTAGATTGCTTCCTGGTAGATTTATTTTGAGCATTGCAAATTCTATACCAAGCGTCTTTTAGATTTTCTCCCTCCCTTTGCTTAAAATATAGAATTTCATTTTTGGGAGACAACGGAGAAGATAAGGGACTAGCCATAATGACAAGCAAACAAACTAACGCACAAGCAAACAAAGAGCAAGCAGGAAAAAAGAGGCAAACGGGAAATAGAAGGAGGATAGGGAGAGAGGGCGAATAAAACGGCAAGGGTGAAGTGGGGGAGAGGAAAACGAGAGGCAAATGGCAAATAATGTAATGAGGGAGATAAGGGTATGTGATGGGTACTTGATATTGACTTTTGCATAGACCTCCCCGGCAACGACGCCAGAAATCCTTCTTGCTACCTCTTGAGCACTGCGTTGGTTTTCCCCGAAAAGGAAGGGATGATGCAACAAAGTAGCGTAAGTATTTCCCTCAGTTTTTGAGAACCAAGGTATCAATCCAGTAGGAGGTTACGCGCCAGTCCCTCGTACCTGCACAAAACAAATAAATCCTTGCAACCAACGCGATAAGGGGTTGTCAATCCCTACACGGCCACTTACGAGAGTGAGATCTGATAGATATGATAAGATAATATTTTTGGTATTTTTGTGATAAAGATGCAAAGTAAAATAAAAGCAAAGTAAAAAGCAAAGGAAATAACTAAGTATTGGGAGATTAATATGATGAAGATAGACCCGGGGGCCATAGGTTTCACTAGTGGCTTCTCTCGAGAGCATAAGTATTCTACGGTGGGTGAACAAATTACTGTTGAGCAATTGACAGAATTGAGCATAGTTATGAGAATATCTAGGTATGATCATGTATATAGGCATCACGTCCGAGACAAGTAGACCGACTCCTGCCTGCATCTACTACTATTACTCCACTCATCGACCGCTATCCAGCATGCATCTAGAGTATTAAGTTAATGAAAACAGAGTAACGCCTTAAGCAAGATGACATGATGTAGAGGGATAAACTCATGCAATATGATGAAAACCCCATCTTGTTGTCCTCGATGGCAACAATACAATACGTGCCTTGCTGCCCCTACTGTCACTGGGAAAGGACACCGCAAGATTGAACCCAAAGCTAAGCACTTCTCCCATTGCAAGAAAGATCAATCTAGTAGGCCAAACCAAACTGATAATTCAAAGAGACTTGCAAAGATAACCAATCATACATAAAAGAATTCAGAGAAGATTCAAATATTGTTCATAGATAGACTTGATCATAAACCCACAATTCATTGGTCTCAACAAACACACCGCAAAAAGAAGATTACATCAAATAGATCTCCACAAGAGAGGGGGGGACATTGTATTGAGATCCAAAAAGAGAGAAGAAGCCATCTAGCTACTAACTATGGACCCGTAGGTCTGAGGTAAACTACTCACACTTCATCGGAGGGGCTATGGTGTTGATGGAAGCCCTCCGTGATCAATGCCCCCTCCGGGGGAGCTCCGGAACAGGCCCCAAGATGGGATCTCGTGGATACAGAAAGTTGCGGCGGTGGAATTAGGGTTTTGGCTCCGCATCTGACCGTTTGGGGGTACGTAGGTATATATAGGACGAAGGAGTACGTCGGTGGAGCAACAGGGGGCCCACGAGGGTGGAGGGCGCGCTTGGGGGGGTAGGCGCGCCCCCTACCTCGTGGCCTCCTCTTTTGTTTCTTGACGTAGGGTCCAAGTCCCCTGGATCACGTTCGGTGAGAAATTCACGTTCCCGAAGGTTTCATTCCGTTTGGACTCTGTTTGATATTCCTTTTCTTCGAAACCCTGAAATAGGCAAAAACAACAATTCTGGGCTGGGCCTCCGGTTAACAGGTTAGTCCTAAAAATAATATAAAAGTGGATAATAAAGCCCAATAATGTCGAAAACAGTAGATAATATAGCATGGAGCAATCAAAAATGATAGATACGTTGGAGACGTATCATTGGCCTAATGCCATGGATGGTCTGGAGGATATCCAAAGTTATAGTTGTGGTCGTACTGAGTTGCAACAGTCATTGCATCGTGGGCTGCAGCTTGGAGGTGAGCTATCTCAGCCCTCCTCTGATACTCTTCCGCTTCCTCTCTGGTTATAAATATCTCCCTTTTGCCTGAAAGTCAAAGAAAGTAGAAGCAGGGAGAGGGACGTGATAGGTGCGTCGTCTGTCAAAGATTAGTCGGTACTGGAGTAACTGGTCATTCCTCTCAACAAACTGATGACAAACCATAGCCTCATAATCCAAATAAGCAGGGGGCAACTCAATATCATCCTCATGTATGGTTATACCAAGAAAATTAGCTATGCGGGTTGCATAAATTCCACCACAGAAATCTCCATTAAATCTATTTAGATGCAACATACATGCAACAATGGCTCCCAAATTATAAGATTTATCTCCTAACACGGCACTCCTAAGAATACTGAGGTCAGGGACACACATATGACATGCTTCATCTTTACCATTAATGCATCTACCTATGAAGAGAGCAAAATAATGTATAGCAGGAAAATGAATGCTCCCTATGGTAGCTTGTGTTATATCTCTAGATTCCCCCACAGTTATACTAGCAAGAAAATCTCTAAACTCATATTTGCGAGGTTCCCTAGTACTACCCCATTGTGGAAGTTTGCAAGCAGTGGTAAAATCCTCTAAGTCCATAGTATAAGAATTTTCATAAAGATCAAACAAGACAGTTTCAGAATTGCGTGAAGATGAAAATACAAACCTCCTCACAGAGGAACTAGTGAGATAGTGGTACTGACGGCACTTTTCTACCTCGAAGCTCACAAGATCAGCATTACGCAAATATGCGTTAAATTCTTCCTTAATTCATGCTCGATCCATGAAGTCCTCTGAAGGCCATTCACAAGGCCACACTGGAGCGTCCCTTGGTGGCTCATCATTAGCATCACGCATTGCAAGCCTGGGTCCTTGTTTCCTTGAAGAACCACCTTGGTACATTTTCCTAAACATATTTCTTCCTCTGAAAAATTTCTGAAATGTTTAGTAACTTCAAAATAAAAGTGAACCAAACTCAACAAAATTGATAGCAACTACTCCTACAAGTGCCTAGAGCCTATATCATGCATCAAAACTACTTGGAACCACATAAATTTGACATGCAAGCTCAAGAACAGGCTCACCTAAGCAGCAAAAATATGCAATGAATAAAGCACTAGAACAAAAACTAATTGGACCATTGGAGGAGTCACATACCAAGGAACAATCCCCCAAAGCAGTTTTGTGAGAGGTGCTTTGAGCAAGGAGATCGAAAATCGCCGCAAAATGAGCTAGAACTTGTGCTTGAGCTAGATAATGGTGTTTGTGGGAGGAAGAAGGAGTGTGTGGGTGCAAGAATAAGTGGAGGAGGGCCACCATGGGCCCACGAGGCACGGGGGCGCGCCTAGGGGTAGGGCGCGCCCTCCACCCTCATGGCCAGGTGGATGCCCCCCTGTTGTGTTCTCAGTGCCAAATATTCTCAAATATTCCAAAAAAATCATATTTAAATTTCAGGGCATTTGGAGAACTTTATTTTCGGGGTATTTTTACATTGCACGGATAATCAGAAAACAGACAAAAATTACTATTTTTGCTTTATTTAATATAAATAACAGAAAGTAGAAAGAGGGTACGCAGAGTTGTGTTTTCTAAATTCATCCATCTCATGATCATCAAAAGGAATCCATTAACAAGGTTGATCAAGTCTTGTTAACAAACTCATTCCGAATAACATGGAACCGGAGAATTTTCGAATAACACTAGGTTACCTCAACGGGGATATGCACATCCCCAACAATAAGAATATCATATTTCTTCTTGACAGTAGGAAGAGGAAATTCAAAACCTCCAAAAATAATCGATGGAATTTTTCTAATAGAATTGATACTATGGACTTGAGGCTGTTTCCTCAAAAAGTGTACCGTATGCTCATTACCATTAACATGAAAAGTGACATTGCCTTTGGTGCAATCAATAATAGCTCCTAATATTCAAAAAGGGTCTTCCAAGAATAATAGACATACTATCGTCCTCGGGAATATCAAGAATAACAAAGTATGTTAAAATAGTAACGTTTGCAACCACAACAGGCACATCCTCACAAATACCGACAGGTATAGCAGTTGATTTATCAGCCATTTGCAAAGATATTTCAGTAGGTGTCAACTTATTCAAATCAAGTCTACGATATAAAGAGGGAGGCATAACACTAACACCGGCTCCAAGATCACATAAAGCAGTTTTAACATAGTTTCTTTTAATGGAGCATGGTATAGTGTGTACTCCTGGATCTCCAAGTTTTTTGGTATTCCACCTTTAAAAGTATAATTAGCAAGCATGGTGGAAATTTCAGTTTCCGGTATCTTTCTTTTATTAGTAACAATATCTATCATATACTTAGCATAAGGATTCATTTTGAGCATATCAGTTAATCTCATACGCAAAAAAATAGGTCTAATCATTTCAGCAAAGCGCTCAAAATCCTCATCATCCTTTTTCTTGAATGGTTTGGGAGGAAAAGGCATGAGTTTTTGAACCCAAGGCTCTCTTTCCTTACTGTGTTTCCTAGCAACAAAGTCTTTCTTATCATAACATTGATTCTTTGATTGTGGGTTCTCAAGATCAACAGCAGGTTCAATTTCTATATCATTACCATTACTAGGTTGAGCATCAACATGAACATTATCACTAGTTTCATGTTCATTACCAGATTGTGTTTCAGCATCAGAAATAGAAATATCATTTGGATTCTCAGGTGTTTCAGCAATAAGTTCACTAGAAGCATGCAAAGTCCTATCATTTTTCTTTTTCTTCCTTTTAGAAGGACTAGGTGCATCTATATTATTTCTCTCAGAATCTTGCTCGATTCTCTTAGGGTGGCTGACAGTGTCCTGGACTAGGGGGTACTCACCACGTCGTCTCCCGATCTATTAGATTGGGTTGAGGCCCCCCATGGCCGTATACTCATGGGCCAGTTCAGACCGCGGCCGCATGCAAGGAAGATTCCACAAAGACTTGGCGATCAAGACAAGGACTCCACCCCACCGGCGTATTCGGCTAGGACTCTTGTTATCCTAGGCCTCTAGTGCATTATATAAACCGAGGCCAGACTAGTCGATAGAGAGATATATACAATCATACCATAGGCTAGCTTCTAGGGTTTAGCCTCTCTGATCTCATGGTAGATCTACTCTTGTACTACTCATATCGTCAATATTAATCAAGCAGGACGTAGGGTTTTACCTCCATCAAGTGGGCCCGAACCTGGGTAAAACTTCGTGACCCTTGCCTCCTGTTACCATCCGGCCTAGACGCACAGTTCGGGACCCACTACCCGAGATCCGCCGGTTTTGACACCGACATTGGTGCTTTCATTGAGAGTTCCGATGTGCGATCGACAAAAGGATCGATGGCTCGCCTGCAGATCAACTGCGACTTCGGCGTTTTCGTCACCAGTTCGACTGGTCACCTTGGTTCGACCAAGAATTGCGCCTCGTGTTCGGATCACCATGTTCGGATGAGGGCCTTCATCAAACATCAACTCCGATCTCTATCAAGATCATGGAGGAATCATCTATGGAGCTCGGGGGCTCAATGTCAACATTGCCCTCAAGCGACCGTGTTGTTTTTTTTGGATAGCGAACTCGTATCTGCCGCCACCACCTCCTCGAGTATCGTTTTTACGATCGCTTTGGTGGAATTGTGCGGAATTGAGTCTATAACAACCCTGGAAAATTTTGTCGAGTTCCGATGGAGGAATCTCTGACAATCCACGATATACCGGAGCCCTGTCAAATCTGAATGGGAATTTGGATGAGTTTAGGGCGTGGTGTCCAGCTTCTAGCTCCGACGTCCTTTGGAAGATCCAACCGTTGATCGGCTGTGGAATTCCTATATCTACCACCTCTCAAAATTTCAGCTCGATCTGACCGTCCAAACTCCGAGAACCTTTCGATTAGTACATCACTTTTCGGATTTGTTTTCTGCACGAAAACGAATCCGACCCGAGTTCATCTTTTTTATGAACGGGATTTCGGACATCCCTTTTGAAGGAAGTTTTGTGTGGGGTATTGTGTTTTGTTCCTGAACACATCCTACTAACTTTAAGATCTTTTGAACATGATCTTCAACATCATGCTGGTGTCAAACCAGTCCGGCAATATTACTCCACGGCTGCCGACCTGCGCTAGACACGTCGTCACTTTAGCCAAGCTCAACTTCTTCGGATCATCATCTCGGCAAGCCGAACAAAAGTCCGGCATCGCGAAGGATAAATCATCATCAACATCTCTGCCCCACGGATTACACGGAGCGGGCATACCGACATCGCCGCACGGTCGCTTCATCAAGCCGGCATCGACCACGTGACGACCTGCATCGACAGGGCCGCACTATTGCTTCTTCAAGCTAGTGTCCATCATGCCGACCTACTTCGACTCATCGGCTGACGTCGAGGCTTCGACATCTCGGCTGGACTGGGGGCTTCGCCATCTCTTCATCAACCTACTCCAGACACTTCGGCGTCACTAGCCGACCAGCTCCGTCACGTTAGCTAGGCCGAGGGCTTTGCCTCGGCGAGTCAACCTTTACCAGCATTGCCATGCTGTCGTTTTATCGCCCATCAGGCAATGGGTGTGCGGAGCGAGTCCCAATTTTGGGAATCACCTTCCTTCGGATTGCTACAACAAATAAACCAGGTGCTATTAATCCCAGTATTTTTTGCTTGTTTGGGTTCATTTTTCCCAAGGAATTATTACTCTGGTTTGTCCATGATATGTACACAGGTCTATCAAATGGTGACCGCATTAACGATGGTCGCGTGGTGGTTCGATCAGTTTCCGTACATAGTCCGGCTAACGCCGCATCCGGAGCTCGGACCGACCTGTGAATTCAGGCTTTGCCACGCCTTTACTACATCACGCCGACGCCCTGCATCGACATTTACTTCGGCGCCAGGCCATATTTCTTCTATTCCTCACTTTGCATAAATTATTTATTAGGCAACATTTTTTTAATTATCATTACTACTATTACCTCCGGTTTGCACTATTTTTTGTGCACAGGAAAATGATCCGGGGACTTCGGCGTCACTCTGCCGGTCTGCATTGACTGTGCTATGTCACCACTTCGGCGTGTCGAGCTCTCCGCTCCGCCACCTCGGGACCAGCTTGGGGGATGGAACCTTGCCCCGCATCAAGCTCGTACCACGTCATCAACACCGAACACATTAACTAGCTAAGTCGATTTTATGCTCAAAGCTTTAATTTCTAACTTGTGTTCGGTTCGACCAAGCATTATACTTTTTTGGAAAAAAGTTGCTTGTAAAAAATTTCCTTGTCCAAACTTTGTTTGTGACGCATAAATTCAAATACCCAATTCATTTGGGGGCTTCCTTCATGAGGCTTTTCCACTTGCATATGATTATACTTGTACGGCTTCGTTCCTTGTTCGTGTATTACGCCACAATATGCACCATATTGACTTAAGCGATTTGCAAGCTGGGTTGCCTCGCTCCTGTGTTTACCCCTACGTTCCCGATTGTTCGGCTAGGGAGTAAAGGGAGCACCTCTGCGATTGTCACGATCGGGTCGCCCGAGCCGGACCTCAGACTGGGTGAAGCCGAAAGCTAGCGCTCTTATAGTTTTCAATGATGGTCGGCACACAACGGAACTCATGAGTACAAAAAATCTATTGCACAAGTCTCATAATAACAATGAGCACCGAAGAAAGGTATCGGTGGGGGTACTATTTTCTTCGAAGATGCTTCTTACACTTCACGGTAATATAGCATAAGTTCCCTGAGCGCGCTTTGTCTGTTACAGCCTTATGGCCTGATTGCCTGGTTATTGGAAACACCGTCGATATTCTCGACCGATGGAGTACATAACACTTTTGGTCCTTGACCGAAGAGGGAGAAGCTGACGGTCGGTTAAGACGCATTTAAAGTTCGGTTGAACATAGATATGATATAAGTACTTCGGTACATGCAATCATTCTTCTACCCGAGTCACTTGGGGGCTCTTAAGTTTATTTGAGCCGTTTTATAATAAGTGTTCTTCTTCTTAGTCGTTGCAAAGTTTTATTATTATTATTTATCACTCCTTTTTTCGACACGAGTGTGCGATCACTAGCCGGAGCCTAATTTCTCTCTCAAAGCCGCTAGAGTTTAGTTTGCTAAACTGGCCTGATGAGAAGTACTCCGCCCTCGGGTAGGAGGTTGAAACCGTAGGCTGGCCTGCTCAAAGTCTTGAGATAGGATGTATCATGTTAAAACACGACAGAAGCACTTCTTTTTTCTAAGACCAACTTTCGGATTGGCATCGAACACTTAATATTGTTCGGACGTCATGTTTTTACTGACGTTTCTTGGTTTTCCAAGATTTTTTGCACTTTTAAACTATTTGTGCTTTTCCAGCATTAGTCTCCCAGTGCAACGCCGGGCACCTTTAGGGATTCGGCAAAAACATTCTCAGATATTGCTACATATGCATCGGTTTCGAATTGTGTCTTCGGAGAATAGTTGGGTTGCCCGGCTCCTGCACTTGCTTCCTACGTTCCGTTTTTTTCGGCTAGGCGTGCAAAGGGAGAACCACTGTGATTGTGCTTCCAGCTCACATGGTTAAGCACCTCAGTGGAGAAAGCCGAAAGCTGACTTTCACAATAAGCATAAACTCGTCAGCGATCCGATGACTATGTTAAATGATGGGCCGTTCATAACATTGGCCGAAGTGTTTACGGCTTGACCCCGACTGTCGCCGAACACTGTCGGGGGCTATTAAATGGCCTCCCAAACTAAATCCTCAATATTTTGCTCTTACATTAGAGCTGAGGTTTAATGATCATGCTTAGCATGACAACCCAAAGATAGGAACCGATAGCGGGACTATTTTCTTTGAAAGACATTTCTTCTGTTAAACAGTAATATAACTCTCTACGTACCTTTGTTTATAAAACCGTATGGCCAGATTGCCTTGTTTGTTGTAAATATTTGCCCTCATAAAGGCTTTATAAAGTAGGACAAACACTCCTCGGCTATTGGCCGAGGAGGTGGAAGCCGATGGTCGGTCAACAAAGTTTTGTACAATGCGGATCCGAGCATTACTGACGTAAAGTACTTGGATACATAGAGTCATTACACATAATTTGTGATTTTACTATTAATTCGGCCACTCGTGCCCACATTAAGGCTCGGGGGATACTGGGCTTCGGGCTTATTATTTACAAATATTAAAGGGGCACATTGATCCCCTGATCTGGTGTTACCACCCGACCAGTGTCTCAGGGGCTACTGCATTGCTTGTCCAATGCAGAAAATTTTATGTGCAATATAGTTTCCGAGGAGATTTTGATCCTCAGGTTGGTCGGCCGCACCCAACCTGAGTCTCGAGAACTGAGCATGCTGCTTTTAGTGTCCCGAAGTATTCTGCCGAGCTTGGACTTGATCCTCGGGACGATTTGGCAAATCAACCTGAGTCTCAGCGGCTACTGGGATCAACGGTCTTACGTCATCCTTCAGGTGCATCTCGGGGTTTAGACCGATACACACCTTGAGGGCTACTGGCTATATATCTCGGCAAAGAATAAATTGCACCAATAAAAAATATTCACAAAAATCGGCCCACATTCGGGGTGGTGCACCACCTCGGAAGCAGCCCGGCATAAAGCTCGGGCGCTAGTGGCTGGCTCCATAGAGGGCATTTCTGGCATTAAGCTCGGCTAAACTCCTTCAAACTTCTTTGAACCAAGGTGATTTACGACACCTCGGATATAGTCCGGCGTTGGAGCTCGGATACAGTCCGGCATTGGAGCTCGGATACATAGTCCGGCGTTGGAGCTCGGATACATTCCGGTGTTGGATCTCGGACGCAAGAGGACGCTGCCGCCCGGGAACAACTTCAAACCCGAGGTGTGGCATAAAAATAACAAGGCATTGTTAAAGGCCGGAAACTTAAAGGGGCTCCTCGGATACCCGACGTGTAAAATCATCGAATGCATTTCGGCGATCCTCAAGATCGAAGATAAAGAAGATTTGTTGAACCAGTTTTCAAGACCGACGACCGAAGATGAAGAATAGTTCGGAAGAATTGAGGAGCGTCCCTAACTTGAAGACCGGTTCAGGGGGCTACTGATGGTGTCCTGGACTAGGGGGTACTCACCACGTCATCTCTCGATCTATTAGATTGGGCCGAGGCCCCCCATGGCCGTATACTCATGGGCCAGTTCGGACAGCTGTCGCATGCAAGGAAGATTCCACAAAGACTTGGCGATCAAGACAAGGACTCCACCCCACTGGCGTATTTGTCTAGGACTCTTGTTATCCTAGGCCTCTGGTGCATTATATAAACTAAGGCCAGGCTAGTCGATAGAGAGATATATACAATCATACCATAGGCTAGCTTCTAGGGTTTAGCCTCTCCGATCTCGTGGTAGATCTACTCTTGTACTACCCATATCATCAATATTAATCAAGAAGGACATAGGGTTTTACCTCCATCAAGAGGGCCCGAACCTGGGTAAAACTTTGTGTCCCTTGCCTCCTGTTACCATCCGGCCTAGACGCACAGTTCGGGACCCCCTACCCGAGATCCGCCAGTTTTGACACCGACAGTGGCCTTCAGGATACAAAGGTTCCTGAGTCATTCTACCAGTTCTAGTAGCCACTCTATCAGCATAGTCCTTATTCTTATTATTCAATTCATTGAGCAAATCATTTTGAGCCTTAAGTACTTGTTCTACTTGAGCGGTAAACATAGAAGCATGTTTACTAATAAGTTTAAGTTCACCTTTGACATTAGCCATATAATCACCCAAGTGTTCAAGCATATCAGCACTGTGTTTTAATTCTCTACCAAAATAAGCATTGAAGTCTTCTTGCTTAACCATAAATTTGCCAAACTCATCTAAGCATGGGCTAGCAAACTTAGTAAATGGGATTTCAGCTTTATCATATCTATAGAGAGAATTTACCTTTACTACCTGTGTCAGCTTATCAAGACCATGTGTTTCTTCAATAGGAGATGGATTAAAACCATATATTTCTTCAACAAGCGGTAAATTAAGACCATTTATTTCTTCAATAGGAGGTAAATTCTTGACATCTTCAGCTTTAATACCCTTTTCTTTCATGGATTTCTTTGCCTCTTGCATATCTTCAGGACTGAGAAATAGAACACCCCTTTTCTTCGGAGTTGGTTTAGGAGTAGGCTCAGGAGTTGGCTCAGGAAGTGTCCAATTATTTTCATTTGTCAACATATTATTCAATAGAATTTCAGCTTCATCCAGTGTTCTTTCCCTGAAAACAGAACCAACACAACTATCCAGGTAATCTCTCGAAGCACCGGTTAGTCCATTATAAAAGATATCAAGTATTTCATTCTTCTTAAGAGGATGATCAAGAAAAGCATTAAGTAATTGGAGAAGCCTCCCCCAAGCTTGTGGGAGACTCTCTTCTTCAATTTGCACAAAATTATATATATCCCTTAAGGCAGCTTGTTTCTTATGAGCAGGGAAATATTTAGCAGAGAAGTAATAAATCATATCCTGGGGACTACGCACACAACCATGATCAAGGGAATTAAACCATATCTTAGCATCACCCTTTAATGAGAACGGAAATATTTTAAGGATATAAAAGTAGTGAGTTCTCTCATCATTAGTGAACAGGGTAGCTATATCATTTAATTTAGTAAGATGTGCCACAACAGTTTCAGATTCATAGCCATAAAAAGGATCAGATTCAACCAAAGTAATTATATCAGGGTCGACAGAGAATTCATAATCCTTATTAGTAACAAAGATAGGTGAAGTAGCATAAGCAGGATCATATTTCATTCTAACATTTAGAGTTTTTTGTTTAAGCTTAGCTAATAATTTCTTAAGATCACTTCTATCATTGCAAGCAAGAAAGTCTATTTTAGTTTCTTCATCCATAACATAGCCCTCAGGCACAACAGGTAATTCATATTTATTAGGAGAGCCTTCATAATCACTTTCATCTGTATTATCAGTTTCAATAATTTCATTCTCTCTAGCCCTAGCAAGTTGTTCATCAAGAAATTCACCAAGTGGCATAGTTGTATCAAGCATAGAAGTAGTTTCATCATAAGTATCATGAATAGAAGAAGTGGCATCATCAATAATATGCGACATATCAGAATCAATAGCAGAAGCAGGTTTAGGTGTCGCAAGCTTACTCAAAACAGACGGTGAATCAAGTGCAGAGCTAGATGGCAGTTCCTTACCTCCCCTCGTAGTTGAGGGATAAATCTTGGTTTTTGGATCTCTCAAGTTCTTCATAATGATAAGCAGATATAAATCCCAAGTGACTCAAAAAATAGTGCTATGCTCCCCGACAACGGCGCCAGAAAATAGTCTTGATAACCCACAAGTATAGGGGATCGCAACAGTTTTTGAGGGTAGAGTTTTCAACCCAAATTTATTGATTCGACACAAGGGGAGCCAAAGAATATTCTCAAGTATTAGCAGCTGAGTTGTCAATTCAACCATACCTGGAAACTTAATATATGCGGCAAAGTATTTAGTAGCAAAGTAATATGATAGTAGTGGTAACGATAGAAAAAGTAACGGTAGCAAAAGTAATGTTTTTGGTATTTTGTAGTGATGATAACAATAGCAACGGAAAAGTTAATAAGCAAAGAACAATATATGGAAAGCTCGTAGGCAATGGATCGGTGATAGAGAATTATGCCAGATGTGGTTCATCATGTAACAGTCATAACCTAGGGTGACACGGAACTAGCTCCAATTCATCAATGTAATGTAGGCGTGTATTCCGAATATAGTCATATGTACTTATGGAAAAGAACTTGCATGGCATCTTTTGTCCTACCCTCCCCGGCAACGGCGCTAGAAAATAGTCTTGATAACCCACAAGTATAGGGGATTGCAACAGTTTTCGAGGGTAGAGTATTCAACCCAAATTTATTGATTTGACACAAGGGGAGCCAAAGAATATTCTCAAGTATTAGCAACTGAGTTGTCAATTCAACCATACCTGGAAACTTAATATCTGTGGCAAAGTATTTAGTAGCAAAGTAATATGATAGTAGTTGTGGGAGTCCTGGATTAGGGGGTGTCCGGACAGCCGGACTATCTCCATTGGCCGGACTGTTAGACTATGAAGATACAAGATTAAAGACTTCGTCTCGTGTCGGATGGGACTTTACTTGGCGTGGAAGGCAAGCTAGGCAATACGTATATGGATATCTCCTCCTTTGTAACCGACCTTGTGCAACCCTAACCCTCTCCGGTGTCTATATAAACCGAAGGGTTTTAGTCCGTAGGACAACAATCCCAACATACAATCATACCATAGGCTAGCTTCTAGGGTTTAGCCTCTCCGATCTCATGGTAGATCTACTCTTGTCACACCCATATCATCAATATCAATCAAGCAGGACGTAGGGTTTTACCTCCATCAGGAGGGCCCGAACCTGGGTAAAACTTCGTGTCTTTGCCTCCTGTTACCATCCGGCCTAGACACATAGTTCGGGACCCCCTACCCTAGATCCGCCGGCTTTGACACCGACATTGGTGCTTTCATTGAGAGTTTCGCTGCACCGTCGCCACCAGGAAGGATGTCTCGTCCCGGCTTTAAAGACGGCACTATCGCTGAGGGAGCCCTGGCTATCAGCCAAACCCTTCGGCTAGGTGGTTTTCTTATGACCGCATGTTCGGTCGCCGCGCCGATGATGACTTCTCGCGTCATCAAAAGCAATCTTCACGTCAACTCAGAACTCGCCGAGCAGTTAGATCCAATGGAGCTCTCTTCCCTGAACGAGCTCTTGGATCGCATCGCCGCCCTAGGAGTCGCTATAGACTATGATCAGATTGGGCCTCAACCCGATCTAAGAGAAATTAACTCTCCCCAGGTCACCCATCACGTTGCAGTGGTGGAAGAACAATGCGGCAACCCTTCATCCATCTTAAGGACTAGCTACGTCCGGATTCCCGATCCCTCCAAGCCGGATACCCGCGGAGGGGAGGATGTCACTCAAAGCCTGAACCCAGAATCAGGTAGCGGGCTAGATTTACCGGAAAACATCCAAGAATCCAAACTTTCCAGTTCAGAAACTCCTTAGCCATTGAGCCTCAGATTGGGTGAGGATTCGGATTCAATTCCACCCACCCACCCAAACATACGCGACCTATCCCAAATTAGGCAAGAGCCCGAAGAAACAGTACACCATTACTGGGCCAGATTCCTCCTGGTCAAGAACAGGATAAAGGACTGCCGCAAGGAAGACGCAATCTCATTCCTCTGCAATAATTGCACGGACAAGGGAATCCTCAACGCCATAAGTTGTCGCGAAATTACACGCTTTGCCGACTTGGTGTCCATAGTACCAAAGTACTGTGTGATGGAAAGCGCCTGGAAAACCGAAATAAAATTTTGAGATAATCCGGCCCTGAATACAAACCCAGTCCGAAATAAAAGGGTGCACTATCAGAATACACCTAGGTTAACTACCAAAAAGCAAAAGCCCTCTACGGGGCAAGGAACCGTACTGGAGGGATGGCTCAACGGACCCTGCAAAATTCATAGTACAGCGGATGCGACACCAACGCACAACCTTAGAGCATGCTGGATACTCTGGCAGGTGGCCAAAAGGGGTGAGGATCTACTCCTCCCAAAAACCACAGAGCACAACCCCGAGGACAACAACACGGTCTTAACGGTCTTTGAGACCTTCGCGTCAAATAATAGACGGAAGCGAACACTCCGCAGCACGTTCGAAATCTGCCACATAGTAGAAACAAATCCTTGGAGCGACACGGCTATTACCTTTAATGCCAGTGACGAACCTAAAATCCGAACAGCCCGAGTACCAGCCGCACTGGTCCTCAGTCCAATCGTGGACGGCTTTCGACTCACCAAGGTACTCATGGACGGCGGCAGCGGATTAAACCTCATCTATGAGGAAACTCTTCAAAAGATGGAAATAGAGTGGAGCCGCATTAAGCAAAGCAGCACAACCTTTAGAGGAATCATCCCCAGTCAGGAAGCGTGCTGCGCTGAAAAAATCACACTAGACGTGGTATTCGGCACGCCGGATAATTACAGGTCCGAAGAAATTACAGTCCAAGTGGCCCCGTTCAGCAGCAGATACCACGCTCTATTAGGGCGGGAGGCGTTTACAAACTTCCAAGCCATACCCCATTACGGGATGTAACATCCCAAATTTTCAATTTGGAATGTTATACATAGATCATCATGCATATCATATTTTCTTGCATTTTGGCCGATCCTAGAAATTTCACGCAACTCAAGGACCCTCGGAGAGAGTTGGAGATTTCGTTATTTTCATATTTGAGTTCTCTCAAATTTTGAAAAGAGGATCATTTGATTTATTTATTTCATCTTCAACTATTTTTCCAATATCAAATATGAGAGAGGGAATAATAGGACTTTCCCAAAATATAGGAAAAATGAAGATTTAATAAATAGA
This sequence comes from Triticum aestivum, assembly GCF_018294505.1. Classification (NCBI taxonomy): domain Eukaryota; kingdom Viridiplantae; phylum Streptophyta; class Magnoliopsida; order Poales; family Poaceae; genus Triticum; species Triticum aestivum. The sequence continues at coordinate 99,729,944 of NC_057800.1, read as the reverse complement.
TCCAATTTTGTTTTCCGGAGTTTATTTGCATTTTACTTGGATAGGGAAAAATGCGTGTTTTCGAAAATTGCATTCTAGGTCCGGAGTAAAGTTCATTTTGTTCGACTCATTTTTTAGGAGTCGGGGAAAATTTACTTTAGGAGTTTTGGAGCCCGTTTAGTTTTTTTTTTCTTTTGTTTTCTGCGTGCGAAACCAGTAAAAAAATCTTGCAGCGCCTTGGGCCAAGGCCCAGCCAGCAGCCGGCCGGTCAGGCCATCGCCCGCGCCGCGCGCGCCAGGCGCCAGGAGGCCGCCGCCGCCGCCCTTTTGGAGTCCTAGTAGGACTTTAGTCCTACTTCGTTTCCTCTTTTTCTTTCCTTTTCCTACTCTATTTCTTGTCCCCTACCCCAAGAAAACCCCCTCCCCTCACCAATATAAATACCCCCACACCCCCCCTCCAAAACATCAAATCAATCCCAAGCCCCACACCACCCCGCGCCTCCCCTAGCCGCGCCCCACCCCGCGCCCCTCACCCGCCGCCGCCGCCCTATAGCCACCGTCGCCGCCGCTCGCCGGAGCCTCGCCGAGGTTGTCCCGCGCCGCGTCTCTTTTTCACCCCTCGGTTCAGTTTTTCTTCTAAACCGTTCCGGTTCTTTCTTAACCGTTCTGGTTTTCTTTCGTTTTTTGTTTCGGTTTTCTTTTCCGAAAACCCTAGATCGGTTTTCGTTCTTCTTTCGGACCGTTCGTCTCAACGAACGTGATCACCGATTATTCCCAGTTAACGACGCCCGTTTGTTTAACCGTTCATCGTTTTCTTTTCGTCGAATTTATTCCGCGATCGTGATCTCAGATCCGATCTTCGTTCTAGTCTTTCTTCCCGCTCGTCTATCGGAATCAGGTGATTCAAGCGCCTGGAGTTTCGTTTCGAAACCGCCGTTCCGTCTAATCAACTTGAACAAGTTTTTGCCACAATAAAACTTGACCTAGTTTCAACTTGCTAGAACCGAGTTGTTTTCTTCCGCCGTTTGTTTTTCCGTTTCTCTGTTCGGTTCTTTCTTTCTTTGCAACCGGAGTTCTTAAGTTGAACTTTCTGGTTCGTTCTCTTGTTCGAGTTCTACCTGTGCATTAGATGATTACTTATTGTGTGCTTGTTGTTTGTCTGCGATAGATCACCCGGATTGCGCCGCTTGTTACTTCGAAGCCCTAGGTCTCGCGGATCATCAGCAAGGCAAGTAACACTTTGATCATACCTTTCCTACAACCCAATTTTATTGCATTAGATCAATCCTCTCACATTGCATGATTAGGATCTAATTAAATTGTGGGATGGGAAGTAGATGAGGTAGTACCTATTACCTGTATTATTATGAAACCTTTGGGAGTTACTTCTACGTTTGCTTATTATGCCATGCTATGCTAGTAGACGTGGATTGGGTGAGTGATATCCATGACAGATGTGAGTTGATAATTTAATGGTTTACCTAAGGTGGCAACTTAAACACACATCTGGGTGGATTGAGGCACCTGATGTCTATCAGGACTTGCCTGTTTTATTTTGGACCGCCACCCAGGCTCAAAGGGATCATAAGATCATTCATGCTAGTAACTTCCGTGTGCAGCCACATGCTACTATGGGCTCTGGCATAGTTGACTAAGTTGTGCGAACTCTTACGGGGTGGACTAGTAGATGTAGGGGTTGTAGGTGGTACGGTCTACCCCACATGTAAGGTGCTAGCGCTTCTGAAAGACTGTGTCTCGGTCATCCGTTTTTCAAACACCATGTAGTGCGAGAAAACAAACGGAGGCGATCGAGTCATGTGGGAAAAGTGCACAAACCTCTGCAGAGTGTACAAACTAATCATGATTAGCCGTGTCCCCGGTTATGGACAACTTGAGTATCTAGTACTTGAATATCATGTGAATCTCATCACGTTACTTCTAATTAATGTTGTTGGGTTTTTAATTACTTAATTGGGATCGGAATGCTGTCAACCATTCTCGATGTTCAACAACTACCATGATAGTTAAATAAATTTATTCCTTTGCAGTAGGGAAAAATTGGCTTTACGCAAAACTATAACCATAGAGCTTTCCACCAGCCAAATATGCATGTAGTATAGCTGTTTCATTCCATTACTCTCTATGTGTTACATTTGCCAGCATATTCCATGTGTTGACCCGTTTTCCGGCTGCAACTTCTCATGTTGCAGACTTTTCAGACAATGATTAAGGTGCTTTTAGGTCGTGGTTCTATACTCAGTGATGCCGTTGGAGTTGATGGACCCGTTTATCTTCCGAGTCTTCCGCTGTTATCGACACTAGATGGCCTTAAGCCATATTTATTGTAATAAGTTCTCTTTTGAGACAACGATGTAATAAGTGTGTGATTGCCACTCTGCTATAAATCCTTCGATGTACTGTGTGGTGTCAGCATTACTGATCCAGGGATGACACCTGAGCACAGAGCACTTGATCCATTCGGGTCGGGTCGCTACAGAGATGGTATCAGAGCACACGCTGACTGTAGGACATGACCACTAAGTTAAAGCCATAGATCACCATTCTCTTCTCATTTTCTAACTCCTCATCCTTTCTACTCTTTTAGGATGACGAACGCGAAGATTAAGTACGCTCAACCGGATGAAGGCACACCATTTGGATTTCACCTGAAGGAAGTCACCAAGCACCTGAACATTGGATTACCCAGCTTCACGGGAACCTTCAATGCCACTCTGCCTGAAGAGGAGCGCTGGAAGATTCAAACTCACGTTCCGGGAAGGACATTCGCACCAATCACGAAGCCCATAGATAGTGTTTTCAATGCACCAACCTGGAGTCTGGGAAGGAGCATGGCAGCTCATATCACCATTGGAGAAGTTTATCAAGATACTTATTGGTGATAGATTAACCAAATGGATAGAGGCCAAACCGGTTAAAACAACCGAATCCGGACCGGTGATAGATTTCATATCCGGGGTTGTACATCGCTACGGCGTCCCCCACAGCATCATCACTTATAACGGCACGAACTTCACGGCCGATGAGGTAAAACACTGGTGCAGCAAAATGGGCATCAAGCTCGATTATGCTTCAGTCTACCACCCACAAACCAATGGTCAAGTAGAACGAGCAAATGGTCTTATAATGAGTGGCATTAACCCCAGACTAGTGCGCTCCTTGACAGAGTCTGACACGCACTGGGTAGAGGAGCTCGACTCCGTACTCTGGGGGCTGCGGACCACGCCGAATCGTAGTACTGGATACACACCATTTTTCATGGTGTATGGCGCAGAGGCAGTCCTGCCCTGTGACATAATTCATGACTCACCTCGAGTGCGCATGTACGAAGAAAGAGAAGCCGAGCTCAATCGGCAGGACAGTCTGGACACCTTGGAGGAAGAGTGTGACGTAGCCAAAGCCCATTCCGCATTTTACCAGCAACAGGCTCGTAGATACCAAAGCAGAGAAGTATGAGCCAAAACTTATAACATTGGCGAACTAGTTCTCCGGCTGCCGAATAAGAAAAAGCTAGAGCCCAAATGGGAAGGTCCCTTCATCATCGACCAAGTTCTGACCGGCGGAGCATACCGACTGCGGGATGCATCGACTAGTCGACTCGAGCCGAACCCATGGAACGCAGCCATGCTCTGAAGATTCTACGCCTAGCACCGGACTTTATGTTAGTCCCCTTCCTTTGTCCATTTTCTGCATATGCGTCATCTGTCTTGTTTCCCTTTCTTTCTTTTATTCCTCTAGGCCTTCAAGGGTCACCTTGTGCCTCACTTGTACATAACAGATGTGCTAGCCGCACTCTCTACACCTGGGGGCTTCTTTCACAGAAGCTTAAATTATTTACCTGGGCATCACGCCCAACACATGCGTTATACTTCCGCATGTACCTTTTTTCACCATTATATGCATCGATATGACTTAAGTTTTGGCCAAGCTGGGTTGCCTGGCTCTTATATTTATGCCCTACGTTTCCGTTAATTCAGCTAGGGCATAAGGGGAGCACCTCTGCGATTGTTACCGCCGGGTCAGCCGGACGTGTACCTCAGACTGGGTGAAGCCAAAAGCTAGCGTTCTTAAGAGAATATTTGGTCGGTGAACAAAAGATGACTTTTATTTATTATCCATATCTGCCCCCAGATGTTTTTTCTGCGCTTCTCGTCGTAGGCCGGACATGCACTTTAGGGCATGCCTACACAGGGAAAGGAACCCTTGACGAAACTATTCTCTCTGGAAGATGTTTCTTACTACCCATGTAATATAACATAACTAGTTGGGCACTTGTCTGATAAAGCACTAATAACCCCTACGCCTGGTCTCCACGCATGCCCCGGTTCTTACATAACCGCGAGGGTATTCGGATACACTCCGGACTGTCGGGTCCCGAGGTTGAAGCGAAAAGGTCCGCCACGACAAATGATCTACAATCCAGCTAGAAGGCATCATACATGTCACTTTAAAATTACATAGTCAATTTGACTGGTTGAATTCCTCCTCAATGCCATCCAATAGGCTGTCTAGTCTACAGTCCTGTTGGGAATACTTTGTGGCCAATTCTACTTGGCTGTACACTAAATTCACAGGGATCTCCTTGCCGTCAGGCCCCACAGGTCCGACTTCGGCCATGTGGTTTGGGTCAGCCTTCGTGTACCGTGTCTTCACCATTGCCCAAGCCTCCCTGGCGCCCTGACGGTAGGCCGATATCTTCCATAATCGGAAACGCCGCCGTGCTCCCTTCAGCTTTTCTGCAAGCTCTCCAAGGCCTTCGGGCATGGAGACGGACGGCCACAAGGCCTGGGCAATGCCTTGCATCACCTGCCGAACTCGTTCGTGCAACTGTGCAAGCTCGGGAAGAAGATCACCCGTTGAACTAGGCATCTCCTCGGCAGGACGTCCTGTTAGCATACCTACAGACATAACTCTGTCAGCCAGCTTCCTCGCCGAACTCTTTTTCAAAGTTCGTTCAAGCGCTTACTAAATATGCCGCGTCGAAGCCGCCTATTCTTCTTAACAGAGTCCGACAGTTGGGCACGAACATCTTTTAGTTCCACGCCCAGCTTGGTGTTGGCATCTTGAAGATCATTCTTCTCCTGCCTCACCCTCGTTAGCACGCTCTCACCAGCCTTTAGCTGGCGCATGAGCTGCTGCTTATCCGGATTCACTCCAGCGTCATCTGCAATTTTATCGTCAGATTTGCATATAAAGCCGCACTCTAATATGATACTTATCATTTGACGGATATGTTACCAGCGGGGGTCTCTTTGGGCTCCCCTGCGGCGGACAGTGCGGCCTGGAGTTGGGCTTTGCACTCTTCCAGCTCCTGGGATAGTTGAGTATTCTTTTCTGTAAGAACATACATAACAAATGATCCTTAAATCAGTTATCCTAACTATTTTAAGTCTCAGGGGCTACTGATATATATAATCATCAAATTTTCTCACCCGTATGTCTTTTACATACTGCTCCATGGCTCTGGCTAGACCATTTTGAGCGGCACGGAGGTGCACATCTCCCGAGTTGAAGGCATCCAAAGCCTCTTGGGAGAAACAAGCATCACGAAGAACAGTCCGGCGACGCCTATGGTTCATGGCACTTTCCACCTCAGAATGGGTGGCGGACAGTCTATTCGTATCCTCTGTCGGAGGAGCACCCGGTGCACGCCTTGTACTTGTTCCCACCCCCGAGTCCGGCCTTGGAGCCTGGCTTGTGGAGGCGCGGTTGGTAGCCTCTCCGGGTATAGTCCGGCGAGCGCTCTTTCTCCTGAAAAGAAGGCCTGGGCGTTAATATGCCTCTGTAAATAATGTCTTGCAATAAAGACGGCGTGCTATACCGCTGCGCCGGTGCCTCAATCCGGACTATGGATCTTTTCAGCCTGCCTGTCCCAGCGGCCCCTTGTTGGCTAGTTGCCACAGGCTCGGCCTTCTGCCTCGTGGGTCTCCCCTGCAAAACACGGCTGTTATACGACAATAGAAAAGAGCACAAGGACGGATCCCTTGTTAAGTGTTGGGACTTCGGTCTCGGTCACCTATGAGGCTGGAACTAGCCCAGGGTAATCGGCCGTAATGGCCACCAAGGTATTGTCATTACTCCCTTGGTAAAATACCCCGTCGATCAGCTCCACGGATATGTCTGGATCCTCCTGGGAGGCCGGGTCAAGGGATCGTCTAGGGTCTTCGGGCTGTGGAGGAGGGCTGGTTATTTCCTTCACTTCCTGGCACAGCTCCTGCGATGAAATCGCTAGAATGAATACTTAAACTACGGGAATACGAAACAGATGAGCGAGAAAAAATCTCCGCTTACCCAGCTCGGAGGATTGTACATGGAGAATCCGCCCTGTGGGTTGACACGGAGGAACTCCTCCTCTTCTCCCTTGTACAAAGTGGACAAGATCTTTGTTAAGTCCGCAGCCGATCTCCGGGTGGCATCATCCTCCCCGTTGAAGTCCCACATGGGGTGGCCTCTATACTAGAGCGGCTGCACCCCCTGCATAATGCATATAGCCATGACCTCGATCATGGTCAATCCGGATCGAGCTAAAGAGCTTATCCGGCTCATCAGATAAAGAATGTCGCGGTCGTCTTCCTCTAGGGGGCTCCGTGGATGCCAGCTCTGGCGCTTCTTCAAAGGGGCGTCGTCAAACTCAGGAAGGCCGATCCGAATAGGGTCCGGAAGGGGGACATCTTCTATATAAAACCATTCTGAAGGCCAGTCTTCGGACGTCTTCTTTGGGGTCCCGGATAGGTATCCGGTCCCAGCAATACGCCACACTTCGGCTTCGCCCACCTGATATATTGATCCCTTCTTAGAACGGGGCAGAACAGCTTCTTCCACAAAGCGAAATGAGCCTCACAGCCCAAAAATAACTCGCAAAGGGCTACGAATCCCGCGATATGCAGCAGGGAGGCAGGCGTAAGGTTGTGCAGCTGGAGGCCATAGAACTCCAGAAGCCCCCGGAGAAACGGATGGATTGGGAATCCGAGCCGTCTTACCAGATAAGGGACAAGGCATACCCGCTCTCCCTTGGAGGGATTGGGATGGCTCTCTGCTTGCTCTCCGCCATTATAGGTGGCAATCCAGGCTCGAACCGGGACCAGGTACGCTGGGGGAAGAAATCCCTTGGACTGAAGCATCACCAATTTGTTGTGCGGGATGGAACATCTCTCCCAATATCCAGGCTTGGAACTAGGGGTGCGAGAGGAGGAGCTGCGTCGACCGGCCATGGTGGAATGGATCTCTGTCGGGCACGCTCCGATGAAGACTCGGCACGGGAGGATGATGTGATTTGGATCTGAATCCTCGTCTTTTTAAATAGGCGGCTCATTTACATAGCTAGGGGGTAAATGTGAAAACACCCTGGCTCTTCACATTCGCTCGACACATGGAAAGTGGCCATTATTGGGTGTAGAAGCCAAGAAGTACGAACCGTCACAAGGAACCAGACATTATTTCGACAGGTACACAAAATTTGAAGAGGAACCCGCCTTGCAATGCCGAAGATAATACTGCGCGCCGGACTCGTCGTCATTGAAGCCTGGTTCAGGGGCTACTATGGGAGTCCTGGATTAGGGGGTCTCCGGACAGCCGGACTATCTCCATTGGCCGGACTGTTAGACTATGAAGATACAAGATTGAAGACTTCGTCTCGTGTCCGGATGGGACTTTACTTGGCGTGGAAGGCAAGCTAGGCAATACGTATATGGATATCTCCTTCTTTGTAACCGTCCTTGTGTAACCCTAACCCTCTCCGGTGTCTATATAAACCAAAGGGTTTTAGTCCGTAGGACAACGATCACAACATACAATCATACCATAGGCTAGCTTCTAGGGTTTAGCCTCTCCGATCTCGTGGTAGATCTACTCTTGTAACACCCATATCACCAATATCAATCAAGCAGGACATAGGGTTTTACCTCCATCAAGAGGGCCCGAACCTGGGTAAAACTTCGTGTCCCTTGCCTCCTGTTACCATCCGGCCTAGACGCACAGTTCGGGACCCCCTACCTGAGATCCGCTGATTTTGACACCGACAGTAGTGGTAACGATAGCAAAAGTAACGGTAGCAAAAGTAATGTTTTTGGTATTTTGTAGTGATGATAACAATAGCAACAGAAAAGTAAATAAGCAAAGAACAATATATGGGAAGCTCGTAGGCAATGGATCGGTGATAGAGAATTATGCCGGATGCGGTTCATCATGTAACAGTCATAACCTAGGGTGACACAGAACTAGCTCCAATTCATCAATGTAATGTAGGCATGTATTCCGAATATAGTCATACATGCTTATGGAAAAGAACTTGCATGACATCTTTTGTCCTACTCTCCCCGGCAACGGCGCCAGAAATAGTCTTGATAACCCACAAGTATAGGGGATCGCAACTGTTTTCGAGGGTAGAGTATTCAACCCAAATTTATTGATTCGACACAAGGGGAGCCAAAGAATATTCTCAAGTATTAGCAACTGAGTTGTCAATTCAACCACACCTGGAACCTTAATATCTGCGGCAAAGTATTTAGTAGCAAAGTAATATGATAGTAGTGGTGACGATAGGAAAAGTAACGGTAGGAAAAGTAATGTTTTTTGGTATTTTGTAGTGATGATAACAATAGCAACGGAAAAGTAAATAAGCGAAGAACAATATATGGAAAGCTCGTAGGCAATGGATCGGTGATAGAGAATTATGTCGGATGCGATTCATCATGTAACAGTCATAACCTAGGGTGACACAGAACTAGCTCCAATTCATCAATGTAATGTAGGCATGTATTACTAATATAGCCATACGTGCTTATGGAAAAGAACTTGCATGACATCTTTTGTCCTACCCTCCCGTGGCAGCGGGGTCCTCAAGAAAACTAAGGGATATTAAGGCCTTCTTTTAATAGAGTACTGGACCAAAGCATTAACACATAGTGAATACATGAACTCCTCAAACTACGGTCATCACCGGAAGTGGCCCCGATTATTGTCACTTCGGGGTTGGCGGATCATAACACATAGTAGGTGACTATAGACTTGCAAGATAGGATCAAGAACTCACATATATTCATGAAAACATAATAGGTTCAGATCTGAAATCATGGCACTCGGGCCCTAGTGACAAGCATTAAGCATAGGAAAGTCATAGCAACATCAATCTCAGAACATAGTGGGTACTAGGGATCAAACTCTAACAAAACTAACTCGATTACATGATAAATCTCATCCAACCCATCACCGTCCAGCAAGCCTACGATGGAATTACTCACGCACGGTGGTGAGCATCATGAAATTGGTGATGGAGGATGGTTGATGATGACGATGGCGACAGATTCCCCTCTCCGGAGCCCCGAACGGACTCCAGATCAGCCCTCCCGAGAGAGTTTAGGCCTTGGCGGTGGCTCCGTATCGTAAAACATGATGAATCTTTTCTCTGATTTTGTTTCTCTCCGAACACGAATATATAGAGTTGGAGTTGAGGTCAGAGGAGCTCCAGGGGGCCCACGAGGTAGGGGGCGCGCCTCCCACCCTCGTGGCTAGAGTGTGGGCCCCCTGGTCTTGATCTTTTTGCAGTATTTTTTATTATTTCTAAAAATAATCTCCGTGAAGTTTCAGGTCATTCTGAGAACTTTTGTTTCTGCACATAAATAACACCATGGCAATTCTGCTGAAAACAGCGTCAGTCCGGGTTAGTTCCATTCAAATCATGCAAGTTAGAGTCCAAAACAAGGGAAAAAGTGTTTGGAAAAGTAGATACGACGGGGACGTATCACTCCTCTCTTCCACCACTTGGCCCATGACTTCTTCCCCAGTATTCCCGTAACTCCTCGATACTCCGAAAAATACCCGAATCACTCGGAACCTTTCCGATGTCCGAATATAGTCGTCCAATATATCGATCTTTATGTCTCGACCATTTCGAGGCTCCTCGTCATGTCCCCGATCTCATCCAGGACTCCAAACTACCTTCGGTACATCAAACACATAAACTCATAATGCCGATCATCACCGAAGTTAAGCGTGCGGACCCTACGGGTTCGAGAACTATGTAGACATGACAGAGACACGTCTCTGGTCAATAACCAATAGCGGAACCTGGATGCTCATATTGGTTCCTACATATTCTATGAAGATCTTTTATCGGTCAAACCGCATAACAACATACGTTGTTCCCTTTGGCATCGGTATGTTACTTGCCCAAGATTCGATCGTCGGTATCTCAATACCTAGTTTAATCTCGTTACCGGAAAGTCTCTTTACTCGTTCCATAATGCATCGTCCCGCAACTAACTCATTAGTCACATTTCTTGCCAGGCTTATAGTGATGTGCATTACCGAGAGGGCCCAGAGATACCTCTCCGACAATCGGAGTGACAATCGGAGTGACAATCTTGCCCTATTGGTAATGCACATCACTATAAGCCTTGCAAGTGATATGTCTCCAACGTATCTATAATTTTTGATTGCTCCATGCTATATTATCTACTGTTTTGGGTAATATTGGGCTTTATTATCCACTTTTATATTACTTTTGGGACTAACCTATTAACCGGAGGCCCAGCCCAGATTTGCTGTTTTATGCCTATTTTAGTGTTTTGAAGAAAAGGAATATCAGACGGAGTCGAAACGGAACGAAATCAACTGGAGATTAGATCAGGAGTTCCGCCTCCAGAAGCCTCCGTAGACACCGAAAACCAATCTAGACCCGTTCCGACACCCTGCCGGAGGGGGCAATCCCTCACCGGTGGCCATCTTCATCATCCCGGCTCTCTCCATGACGAGGGGGGAGTAGTTCTCCTTCGTGGCTGAGGGTATGTACCAGTAGCTATGTGTTTGATCTCTCTCTCTCTCATGTTCTTGATTTGGCACGATCTTGATGTATCGCGAGCTTTGCTATTATAGTTGGATCGTATGTTTCCCCTCCCCCTCTTCCCTCTTGTAATGAATTGAGTTTCCCCTTTGGAGTTATCTTATCGGATTGAGTCTTTAAAGACTTGAGAACACTTTATGTATGTCTTGCCGTGGATATCTGTGGTGACAATGGGATACCACGTGCCACTTGATGTATGTCTTGGTGATAAACTTGCGGGTTTCGTGACATTGGGAACCTATGCATAGGGGTTGGCACACGTTTTTGTCGTGATTCTCCGATAGAAACTTTGGGCACTCTTTGAGGTTCTATGTGTTGGTTGAATAGATGAATTGAGATTGTGTGATGCATTTCGTATAATCATGCCCACGGATACTTGAGGTGACATTGGAGTATCTAGGTGACATTAGGGTTTTGGTTGATTTGTATCTTAAGGTGTTATTCTAGTACGAACTCTAAGGCTGTTTGTGAAACTTATAGGAATAGCCCAATGGATTGATTGGAAAGAATAACTTTGAGGTGGTTTCGTACCCTACCATAATCTCTTCGTTCGTTCTCTGCTATTAGTGACTTTGGAGTGACTCTTTGTTGCATGTTGAGGGATAGTTATGTGATCCAATTATGTTAGTATTGTTGAGGGAACTTACACTAGTGAAAGTATGAACCATAGGCCTTGTTTACCATCATTGCAATACCGTTTACGCTCACTTTTACCATTAGTTACCTTGCTGTTTTTATAATTTCAGATTACAAAAACTATTATCTACTATCCATATTGCACTTGTATCACCATCTCTTCGCCGAACTAGTGCACCTATACAATTTACCATTGTATTGGGTGTGTTGGGGACACAAGAGACTCTTTGTTATTTGGTTGCAGGGTTGCTTGAGAGAGACCATCTTCATCCTATGCCTCCTACAGATTGATAAACCTTAGGTCATCCACTTGAGGGAAATTTGCTACTGTCCTACAAACCTCTGCACTTGGAGGCCCAACAACATCTACAAGAAGAAGGTTGTGTAGTAGACATCAAGCTCTTTTCTGTCACCGTTGCCGGGGAGGTGAGTGCTTGAAGGTATATCTTTAGATCTTGCAATCGAGTCTTTTAGTTTCTTGTTTTATCACTAGTTTAGTTTATAAAAGAAAACTATAAAAAATGGAATTTAGTTTGTCGCATACGCTTCACCTTTTTAATATCTTTCGTGAGTATGATGGAAAGGATAATTGTGCTCAAGTACTAGAAGAAGAAATCTATAAAATGTTTGGCACTAAATCTTTGAATGATGAGCATGATTGCAATGTTTTTAGTATGAATTCCTTGAATATCCATGATGCTAATGATATGCAAAGCCACAAGCTTGGGGAAGCTATGTTTGATGAAGATGATATTTTTTGTCCCCCAAGCTTTGATGAGCAAATTTACTATGATGAAAGCATGCCTCCTATCTATGATGATTATTGTGATGACACGTATGCTTTAAAGAATAATGATAACCATGAAACTTGTCGTCTTGATCTTAATTTTCAATCACATGATAGTTATTTTGTTGAGTTTGCTCCCACTATTATTCATGAGAAGAAATTTGCCTATGAGGAGAGTAGTAAATTTTCTATGCTTGTAGAACATGAAAACAATGCTTTAGGTGCTGGTTATATTGTTGAATTCATTCATGATGCTACTGAAAACTATTATGAGGGAGGAATATATGCTTGTAGGAATTGCAATAATATCAAGTTTCCTCTCTATGTGCTTAAAATCTTAAAGTTATGCTTGTTTTACCCTCCTATGCTAGTTGATTATAGTTCCCACAAGTTGTTTGCTCACAAAATCCCTATGCATAGGAAGTGGGTTAGACTTAAATGTGTTAGTCATACTCTTCATGATGCTCTCTTTATGTTCCAATTCTTATCCTTTATATGAGCATCATTGAAATCATCATGCCTAGCTAGGGGCGTTAAACGATAGCGCTTGTTGGGAGGAAACCCAATTTTATTTTAGTTCCTTGCTTTTTGCTCCGGTTTAGTAATAAATAATCCATCTAGCCTCTGTTTAGATGTGGTTTTATGTGTTTAATTAGTGATTGTGCCAAGTAGAACCTTTGGGAAGACTTGGGGGAAGTCTTGTTGATCATGCTGTCAAAAACAGAAACTTTAGCGCTCACGAGAATTGCTGCCATTTTTATTTGGAGAGTGATATTTAGTTAATTATTTTTTTCAGACTATTAATAGATAAATTACTAAGGTCCAGCAATTTATTTGAGAATTTTATGAGTTCCAGAAGTATACATTTGATTCAGATTACTACAGACTGTTCTGTTTTTGACAGATTCTGTTTTTCATGTGTTGTTTACTTATTTTGATGAATCTATGGCTAGTAAAAGAGTTTATAAACCATAGAGAAGTTGGAATAAAGTAGGTTTAACACCAATATAAATAAAGAATGAGTTCATTACAGTACCTTGAAGTGGTGTTTTGCTTTCTTATACTAACGGAGCTTATGAATTTTCTGTTAAGTTTTGTGTTGTGAAGTTTTCAAGTTTTGGGTAAGGATTCGATGGAATATGGAATAAGGAGTGGCAAGAGCCTAAGCTTGGGGATGCCCAAGGCACCCCAAGGTAATATTCAAGGACAACCAAAAGCCTAAGCTTGGGGATGCCCCGGAAGGCATCCCCTCTTTCGTCTTCGTTCATCAGTAACTTTACTTGGAGCTATATTTTTATTCGCCACATGATATGTGTTTTGCTTGGAGCGTCAATTTATTTTGTTAGGATTTGCTTTCTGTTATTTAGAATAATGGTTTGCATCTTTTATTTCAATAAAAGTGGCATTGATAGCCTTTACTATGCCTATTTTAGAAGTCCACATGTTGCTGTTTAAAAACAGAAAGTTTACCGTTGTTGCAATAATTCCCTAGAAAAGTAAGAATGTGATAAAATGTTGAAACCTTTTGAATATTAAGCTCTGATAAATTTACTACAGTGGGAATTTTTATTTCACAATTTTAGGAGCTAGGGAAGTATGGATGTTGCAGCATTCTTTACAGACTATCCTGTTTAGGCAGATTGCTGTTATGTTTGCATTGTTTGCATATGGTTGCTTCTTTAATGATTCTATTTGAGGATAGTACTATTAAATATGCAGAGGAATTTAGTATGCAATGTTGAATAATAATTTTAGTGATTTGCTACAGTAGAGTATGATAAGGTTTTGCAATGGTTTATACTAACTTATCTCACGAGTCCTTGTTGAGTTTTGTGTGGATGAAGCTTTTGAGATTTAGGGAGACCGTGATATGAGAGGAATTAAGGAGACACAAAAGCTCAAGCTTGGGGATGCCAAGGCACCCCAAGATAATATTTCAAGAAGTCTCAAGCATCTAAGCTTGGGGATGCCCCGGTTGGCATCCCACCTTTCTTCTTCAACAATTATCGGTTAGTATCGGTTGATCCTAAGTTTTTGCTTCTTCACATGATGTTTGCTATTCTTAGAATGTCATTTTATTTTGCTTTGCTTGCTGTTTGAATAGAGTACCAAGATCTGAAATTATTAAATGTTAGAGAGTCTTCACATAGTTGCATAATTATTCGACTACTCATTGATCTTCACTTATATCTTTCGGAGTAGTTTGTCATTTGCTCTAGTGCTTCACTTATATCTTTTAGAGCATGGTCGTAGTTTTATTTTATAGAAAAAGATGAACTCTAATGCTTCACTTATATTATTTTGAGAGACTTAAATAGCATGGTAATTTGCTTAAAATCCTAATATGCTAGGTATTCAAGAATAATAAAATTCTCTTATGAGTGTGTTGAATACTAAGAGAAGTTTGATACTTGATAATTGTTTTGAGATATGGAGATGGTAATATTAGAGTCATGCTAGTTGAGTAGTTGTGAATTTGAGAAATACTTGTGTTGAAGTTTGTGATTCCTGTAGCATGCACGTATGGTGAACCATTATGTGATGAAGTCGGAGCATGATTTATTTATTGATTGTCCTCCTTATGAGTGGCGGTCGGGGACGAGCGATGGTCTTTTCATACCAATCTATCCCCCTAGGAGCATGCGCATAGTACTTTGTTTCGATAACTAATAGATTTTTGCAATAAGTATGTGAGTTCTAGAATAGATGGTGAGTAAAAGTATGAATTTGAGATGGCGTGCTCGAGTAGCAACACGACTGGTGACGAACAGGATGTGCGATGGTGGGTTTCCTTCACCGCCGATCTCATCACACACACAGTCTCCTTCTCCAACGGCGTGCTCACGCTACGGCGAGACGCTCTCCGCTCGTTCTCTCGGACAGGCGCGGAGTTACGGTGGACGCGCGGTTTCTCCGTTCGGGGGAAATCGTCGACATCGGCGAGATTGTTTCCTTCCTGTGTCATTTCGCGAAGATTCGAGATCGACTACCGGCGACGAGCGCTACACCGACGAAGGAGGCGCGGGGCGAGGGACGTGGCAATGCGGTACACGGGAAGGGCACGGGGCTGCGTGTGTGTGGACCAAGTCCAGGCGAAACGGACCCAAGCCCCACTCACCGCCCGCCAATGGCAGATGCAAGCCACGTGGGAGCTGATCCGGCCATCCATCCCCATCGGCAGGTGGGAAACACTGGTATAAAGTCCCCGCCTCGCCCGATCCTTGACCTAGAGGAATCATTCTCCCACTTCTGGGCGGCGGAGAAAAACCCTAGATCGAGAAATTCGGAGTCGTTCGAGTGGTGGAAGGGCAAGGTCGGAGGGGATCCCAGATCCTTTGCGGAGGTCGCGACCGCTAAGGTACCACCTCCTCCCATGGCGACCGAGGTGGGGCGCGGGAACCGTGGAGGGGGCGGAGCGAGACATGCGAACCGCGGAGGAGGGCGGCAACCTGGCCGTGGCAACGGCCGCGGAGGCGACCGCAGCAAGTTCTCATGGAAGCGGGACGAGGGAAGCGGCCACACAAACTCTAAATCCTCCACAATCATGCCGGCCTCGGAGGGCGCCTCGCGGTGGGACGAGGCGGCGGCGCCCAAGCATCGCGACCAAGACGGCGGGATCTGGGTGCAGAAGGCCAAGGAATCGTCTGAATCTGGCGACATCTCCACCAGACATCAATCTGCTTCACCTCGGCGCCACATACAGGGAATACAAAACCCTGCTCAGGTGCCTCCGTCCAAAAAATCCATTGCCTGCCCCATTTGCAAGTCTTATGAACATCCTCCTATTCGATGCCCTCAAGCATATTGTGAAAGATGCGGCAAATTAGGACACCTTGCTTCTGTCTGTATTGAATTTCTGCCATGGGAATGTGTGGCACCGATGTGTGCGTTCCAGGGCAAAGGGCAAGGGTTTTACTATATTCATGATGCTTGCTCCGCCAACCAGCTTAAAGAGAGGGCTAATAACATTGTGGTCACGATTGTAGAGGGAGAAACATCTACTAGACAAATGGAACTTGATTTATCTGCTTACTTAGCTACTGATTGGCGTTGTTCAGCTCATGCAATAGGACCAGGAACCTTTGTAGTGCGCTTTCCTAATCCTCGAGCAGTGGCCCAAATTTGCTATGTGGGGAAAATCACTCTTAAAACTAGCGGGGCTGTTATTCATGTTACTAAATGGTCATATGCTGTTGGGGCTAAAGGGGTTATGGAAATAGCTTGGGTCAAAATTAGCAATATCCCTCTGGACAAAAGGAGTAATAGGAATCTGGCTTATGTTGCCTCGCTGGTGGGTGTTCCTTTGGAAGTAGATGCTGCTACCTTGCACCGTCCGACATCTGTCAGGGTCCGGATTGGTTGTAGAAATGTGGAGGAGATTCCTGCAGTCGCAGAGGCTGTGCTTGGTGATCATTTTTATGTTTTCTTTTATGAAGTGGATCAGATTCTGGTGAGGGATCCTAATAGAGAGAAAAAAGTTGTTCAAGCTTCCTCTAATCTTGGTGAAAAAAATATGGAGATGAAAAATTCCTTGCTGTCGACTCCTGGAGCTAACCTCGGTAGTTTTTCCACTAGGCTTGGAGGGAAATCTCCCTGCATTCCCCAGGGGGAAAAACAGGACCCTATTCGGGAGTCGCAGGAGAGTGTGGAATCTGATGAGTCACAGCACATGACCTTGTTTTTAGATTCCTTCAATCAGGAGACAATGGATGAAAAATAGGTTGAGAAGGTGGTTGGGGAGGCCAAGACGGCCAAAAATAATGAATACAGAGTGGAGTTTCCTGATATGGAGGGGGATATTGAAATGATCCCTGCTCCTCCCCTGGTCACTGAAGAAAATCTTTGGTTCAGTCTGAGGAATGCACAGAACAAGATGGAGAGGGTTGACGAAAAGGCCAGGGCAGCTGCAAAAAGAGAGACATCGAAGGTAATCCTCGAGTCCCCAACTCTTTTGATACACTATCTAATCCTGAACTTATCCTCAGAGCTGTGAAAATGGGGGTAAACATCCCAGATGCTGATTTTACTAATGTTGATATCATTAGAGAATTAGAAAAATGTAGAAATGTGGAAACTGTTAAGGACAAACAGACTCAGCCTGATGTGGGTGGGGTACATTTGGTATTAACTAATGCAAAAGGGGACCAGACTCCTCTTAATATGAACTGAGAGGATAATAGTGATGTGGATAATGATAACTTTATTGTGGTCCGATCTAGGAAGAAAAGAGAGAGAAAGATTAATGTGGTGATAGCTAGACCTTGCACTAGAAGTCAAAAAGGGGGGGCTTCCTTGCAAAATGTTGCCGGTGGATCTACTCTGCTTCCTAGTAGAAACACCAGGCAGGGGGGTGTCAAAAAGAAAAAATGAACGGTATATTTTGGAACTGCAGGGGAGCAGGTAAGAAAGGGATGACTACCTGCTTCGTTGATATAATAAAAGATCATTCCCTGGACTTCCTTGGTATCCAGGAAACTAAGAAGAAGAACTTCACCCCTAATCTCCTTAGAAAAATTGACCCTCTTGATAAGTTAAATTGGAACTGGATCCCTTCGATTGGTAAGTCTGGAGGCATATTGTGTGGGACTAGGAGAGAAACCATGGAGATTATTTCCTGGTCGGGGGGTGAATTCCTTATGCAGACTATTGTCTTTGATGTGAACCTCAAATGTGTGTGGACCCTAGTGGTGGTATATGGGGCAGCCCAAAAAGAGAGAAAAAATGATTTCCTTGCAGAATTGGCTACGACATGTGCCACGATTAGTAATCCTTATGTGGTTGGTGGTGATTTTAATATCTTACGTGAAAGTGGTGACAAGAATAAAAAATTAACCTACTCCCAATATATAGATAGCTTCAACGCTATCATTCAGTCCCTGAACCTTAGAGAGATTCATATGGGAGGGGGAAAATACACCTGGACCAATAAGCAAAAACACCCTACACTGGAGAAATTGGACAGAATCCTTATGAACCCTACTTGGGAAGATCTATTCCCTATGGTTACAGTTCGTAAGTTGGTATGAGATGTCTCAGACCACAACCCGTTGTTGCTGTCGACGAACCCTATTAGAAAAAATCCCACCCGGCAGCGCGAATTCAGATTCGAGCTGAGCTGGCTTAAGAATGAGGATTTCTTTAGGACGGCTAAAAAGATTTGGGAAAGACCTGTGCATTCTGATGACCCTATCGATATCCTTAATATCAAGTTGAAACGCCTCAAGAAATATTATAAAGGGTGGGGGGGCACATTCCTTTGGGCATGCTAGAAAGAGGAAAAATGGATTAAGGAGGAGTTGGAAAAAATAGAAAAACAGGAAGAAGAAGGCCCCCTCGACCCGGAATCATATGAGAGGAGGACAACCCTAAATATAGAGCTTAATGAAATCCTTGCAGATGAGGAACTTTTTTGGCTGCAACACTCTAATGAGCGTTGGTTACTTAAAGGGGATCAAAACACAGCCTATTTTCATCGAATAGCCAATGGCAGAAAGAGAAAAAACACGATACACTCCTTTACTGATGGAGAAGTTATTATTGAAGGGACTCAAAATCTCCTTGACCATGCCACTGCCTACTATAAAAATATTTTTGGACCTGCTAGTGGAAACTTATTTCACCTTGCCCCTGATACTTGGATGGATGAAGAAAAACTTACGAAAGAAGATAACCTGATCCTTACAAGTGAATTTACAGAAGAGGAAGTTAAAAAAGCCTTGTTTAGTATGGAAAGTAACAGAGCGCCCGACCCTGACAATATCCCTGTGGAATTCTATAAACACTGTTGGGAATTTGTTAAAAATGATATTATGCACCTATTCAAAGCGTTCCACAACAATACCTTGGATGTGGCATGCCTGAACTATGGTGTCATAACACTGATGCCTAAGATGAATGGAGCAAAGAAAATACAATAGTACCGCCCAATATGCCTCCTACGATGCCCATACAAATTGATCACGAAAGTTCTGGACAATAGGGTTGCGGTATTTGCTGATAAGCTGATTAGCAAGCACCAGAATGCTTTTATCAAGCATAGAAATATAATGGAT
The DNA here is from genome assembly GCF_018294505.1 of Triticum aestivum. Classification (NCBI taxonomy): domain Eukaryota; kingdom Viridiplantae; phylum Streptophyta; class Magnoliopsida; order Poales; family Poaceae; genus Triticum; species Triticum aestivum. The sequence goes on along the minus strand of NC_057800.1, from coordinate 99,710,633 downwards.
GGAATCCTCACGCTACATGAGGTGTAGCATCACACTCATCAAAAGAAAAAATGTGGGATTGTATTAAAATTGGACTTTGAAAAAGCATACGATAAGATAAACTGGGACTTCCTACTAGAATGTCATCGTAATCGTGGCTTTGGGGCAACCTGGTGTGGATGGATCGAACGAATCCTACATAATGGCACAGTGAGCATTAAACTGAACAATGAAACAAGTGCGTATTTCCAAAGTCACAAGGGGGTCCGGCAAGGCGATCCCCATTCTCCTTTACTTTTTAACTTGGCTATAGAGACACTCTCGAAAATGGTTCTTAATGCACAAAAAGAGAAAATGCTGACGGGCTTAGCACCTGACTTGATTGAGGGGGGGTGTGGCTATCCTGCAATATGCAGATGACACTGTAATATGTTTTGAACATGATAAGGAATCGGCTGTGAATCTGAAGCTTCTATTGTACCTGTTTGAACTTATGTCAGGACTGAAGATCAATTTTATGAAAAGCGAAATCCTCTGTGTCGGTGGAGATGATAGTACCCTTTCCTTTTATGCTGATCTCTTTAATTGTAGTATTGGACATTTCCCAATGAAATACTTGGGAGTCCCAGTCAGTTTCTCTTCTTTGCGTAGCATAGACTGGGATTTTATGGATGAGAGGTTCCTTAAATGCTGTGAACCCTGGATTGGTAATGCAGCATCTTCGGGTGGGAGGATCATCCTTCTCAATTCCTCATTAACTAGCATTGTCTTTTACTACATGTCCATGTTCCTTCTTCCTAAAGGGGTGATTGAGAAACTGGATAAACACCGTAAGCGGTTCTTTTGGCAAGAACATGAGGGGCGTAAATGATACCATCTAGTGAGATGGAATAGAATTTGTAGATCCAAAGAGAAAGGGGGACTGGGAGTCAAGGATCTTCATAAACAGAATTTAGGCCTCCTCACCAAGTGGTGGTGGAAGCTGGAAACTAAACAAGGGCTATGGCAGGATGTGATCCGGGCCAAGTACTTTAAGCAAGACACGGTGACCTCTGTCAAAACTAAATTCAATGACTCGCCAATCTGGAAAGCAATCATGAAAACTAAAGATTACTACCTGGCTGGCAGAAAAGTGAATTTACAATCTGGAGATCTTGCTAGACTGTGGGTTGATCCAGTTGACAATGAACCTCCCCTCCAGTTGCAGTTTCCTATGATTTATGATATTTGCAATGATCAAGATATCACGGTTGCTAAGTTCAGGGAAGGGGTGGAGGAAAAAAACTTTTTTAGAAGGCAACTCAACCCTCCCATGCTTGAGCAATGGAGTAATATCAAATCTATAGTGGGGACTTGGCCGATGACTAGCGAAGCCGACCAATTGGTCTGGACCTTGGGGAAGAAAAGTAGGTTTACTATGAAATCTGTTTATGAATATTTGGAAAGAAATGTGGCGGGGGCAAACTACAAGTGGATATGGAAAGCAAATTCCCCTTAAAATTCAAGTTTTCCTTTGGCAACTGTTTCAGGACACTATCATAACTAGAGATGTGATGAGTAGACGAAAGTGGCTGGGAAATCCTGCCTGCTCCTTCTGTGCGGAGAGAGAAACATCCCAGCATCTCTTCTTCACTTGCCCTATGGCCAGAGTTCTCTGGAGGACTGTAGGCTATGTACTGGGCACGGATCTGTGTCCAAGTAACATTTGGCAGTACTATTCATGGGCTACATGTTTTTACCTGATGGGGAGAAATTTTATACCTTTGGTCTAGCAGGTTTCTGTTGGGCGATGTGGATTAATCGTAACAGTGTTACCTTTGAGTCTAAACATATGAGGTCGCCTTTTGATGTGGTTTACTCTGCATGTGGTTTTCTTACCTACTGGGCAGGTTTGATGACAGGAGATGATCGAGAGATGATGGAGCACGGAGCCAAGATGCTGAGGACCAATGCGTCGAACATGATGTGGATTTGTGCAGCGCCGAGGGGAACCTCAAACTGAGAGCTGAAGCGTTTGCTGCTGAAAGATAGTTCGTTTGCTCCTGCGTGAGTGCTTAACTATATCTGGAAAAATAGTCCTTTCGCCCCTGCGTGGGCTCATGGTTTATGTCCTGGAGTAACCCTCCTAAAACTTGTTGGAATTCTCCTGGTTAGAGTTAGTCGGCTGGTTTTAGGGTGTCATTGGGTTTTCGCCCCATGGTGAGCTGCTCGATGACAAGTGCTCATTGTGGGTTTCCCAGCGGTGCTTTGAGCTCACTTCCCCTTTCTAGGTCTCCTTTTGAACTCTTAAAACTATTTCTATTTCCGTTATGCTAAGTAATGGAAATGGGTTATGCCCGGCTCAAAAAAAAGTATGTGAGTTCTTTATGACTAATGTTGAGTCCATGGATTATACGCACTCTCACCCTTCCACCATTGTTAGCCTCTCTAGTACCGCGCAACTTTCGCTGGTACCATAAATCCACCATATACCTTCCTCAAAACAGCCACCATACCTACCTATTATGGCATTTCCATAGCCATTCCGAGATATATTGCCATGCAACTTTCCATCATGACACATTCATCATTGTCATATTGCTAGCATGATCATGTAGTTGACATAGTATTTGTGGCAAAGTCACCATTCATAATTCTTTCATACTTGTCACTCTTGATTCATTGCATATCCGGTACACCGCCGGAGGCATTCATATAGAGTCATCTTTGTTCTAGTATTGAGTTGTATCATCGAGTTGTAAATAAATAGAAGTGTGATGATCATCATTTAATAGAGCATTGTCCCAAATTAAAAAAAGGCCAAATAAAAAAAGAGAAAGGCCAAAAAAAGGCCAAATAAATAAAAAAGGGCAATGCTACTATCCTTTTTCCACACTTGTGCTTCAAAGTAGCACCATGATATAGCGAGTTTCATATATTGTGCTTCAAAGTAGCACCATGTTCTTCATATAGAGAGTCTCATATGTTTTGTCATTTTCATAGACTAGTGGGAATTTTACATTATAGAACTTGGCTTGTATATTCCAATGATGGGCCTCCTCAAGTGCCCTAGGTCTTCGTGAGCAAGCGAGTTGGATGCACACCCACTTAGTTTCTTTTTGAGCTTTCATACACTTATAGCTCTAGTACATCTGTTGCATGGCAATCCCTACTCACTCACATTGATATCTATTGATGGGCATCTCCATAGCCCGTTGATACGCCTAGTTGATGTGAGACTATCTTCTCCTTTTTTTCTTCTCCACAACCACCATTCTATTCCACCTATAATGCTATGTCCATGGCTCACGCTCATGTATTGCGTGAAGATTGAAAAAGTTTGAGAACATTAAAAGTATGAAACAATTGCTTGGTTTGTCATCAGGGTTGTGTATGATTTAAATATTTTGTGTGGTGAAGATGGAGCATAGCCAGACTATATGATTTTGTAGGGATAGCTTTCTTTAGCCATGTTATTTTGAGAAGACATAATTGCTTTGTCAGTATGCTTGAAGTATTATTATTTTTATGTCAATATGAACTTTTGTCTTGAATCTTTCGGATCTGAATATTCATGCCATAATTAAGAAGAATTACATTGAAATTATGTCAACTAGCATTCCACATCAAAAATTATCTTTTTTATCATTTACCTACTCGAGGACGAGCAGGAATTAAGCTTGGGGATGCTTGATACGTCTCCAACATATCTATAATTTTTTATTGCTCCATGCTATATTATCTACTGTTTTGGGCAATGTTGGGCTTCATTATCCACTTTTATATTACTTTTGGGACTAACCTATTAACCGGAGGCCCAGCCCAGATTTGCTATTTTATGCCTATTTCAGTGTTTCGAAGAAAATGAATATCAGACGGAGTCGAAACGGAATGAAATCAACTGGAGATTAGATCGGAAGTTCCGCCTCCAGAAGCCTCCGTAGCCACCGAAAACCAATCTAGACCCGTTCCGGCACCCTGCCGGAGGGGGCAATCCCTCACCGGTGGCCATCTTCATCATCCCGACACTCTCCATGATGAGGAGGGAGTAGTTCTCCCTCGGGGCTGAGGGTATGTACCAGTAGCTATGTGTTTGATCTCTCTCTCTCTCGTGTTCTTGATTTGGCACGATCTTGATGTATCGCGAGCTTTGCTATTATAGTTGGATCCTATGTTTCTCCTCCCCCTCTTCTCTCTTGTAATGAATTGAGTTTCCCCTTTGGAGTTATCTTATTGGATTGAGTCTTTAAAGACTTGAGAACACTTGATGTATGTCTTGCCGTGGATATCTGTGGTGACAATGGGATACCACGTGCTACTTGATGTATGTCTTGGTGATCAACTTGCGGGTTTCGTGACATTGGGAACCTATGCATAGGGGTTGGCACACGTTTTCGTCATGATTCTCCAGTAGAAACTTTGGGCACTCTTTGAGGTTCTATGTGTTGGTTGAATAGATGAATTGAGATTGTGTGATGCATTTCGTATAATCATGCCCACGGATACTTGGGGTGACATTGGAGTATCTAGGTGACATTAGGTTTTTGGTTGATTTGTATCTTAAGGTGTTATTCTAGTACGAACTCTAAGGCTGTTTGTGACACTTATAGGAATAGCCCAACGGATTGATTGGAAAGAATAACTTTGAGGTGGTTTCGTACCCTACCATAATCTCTTCGTTCGTTCTCCGCTATTAGTGACTTTGGAGTGACTCTTTGTTGCATGTTGAGGGATAGTTATGTGATCCAATTATGTTAGTATTGTTGAGGGAACTTACACTAGTGAAAGTATGAACCCTAGGCCTTGTTTACCATCATTGCAATACTATTTACGCTCACTTTTACCATTAGTTACCTTGCTGTTTTTATAATTTCAGATTACAAAAACTATTATCTACTATCCATATTGCACTTGTATCACCATCTCTTCACCGAACTAGTGCACCTATACAATTTACCATTGTATTGGGTGTGTTGGGGACACAAGAGACTCTTTTTTATTTGGTTGCAAGGTTGCTTGAGAGAGACCATCTTCATCCTACGCCTCCTACGGATTGATAAACCTTAGGTCATCCACTTGAGGGAAATTTGCTACTGTCCTACAAACCTCTGCACTTAGAGGCCCAACAACGTCTACAAGAAGAAGGTTGTGTAGTAGACATCAGCAAGCAATGCGACTAATGAATTAGTTGCGGGATGATGTATTACGGAACGAGTAAAGAGACTTGCCAGTAACGAGATTGAACTAGGTATTGAGATACCGACGATCGAATCTCGGGCAAGTAACATACCGATGACAAAGGGAACAACATATGTTGTTATGCGGTTTGACCGATAAAGATCTTCGTAGAATATGTAGGAGCCAATATGAGCATCCAGGTTCCGCTATTGGTCATTGACCAGAGACGAGTCTCGGTCATGTCTACATAGTTCTCGAACCCGTAGGGTCCACATGCTTAAAGTTCGGTGACAATCGGTAATATGAGTTTATGTGTTTTGATATACCGAAGGTAGTTCGGAGTTCCGAATATGATCGCGGACATGACGAGGAGTCTCAAAATGGCCGAGACATAAAGATCGATATATTGGAAGCCTATATTTGGACATCAGAATAGTTCCGGGTGAAATCGGGATTTTACCGGAGTACCGAGAGGTTACCGGAACCCCCCGGTAAATGTATGGGCCTTATTGTGCCATAGTGGAGAGAGAGAGAGAGAGGAGACCAGGGCAAACCGCGTGCCCCCTCTCCCTCTGGTCCGAATTGGACTAGGAGGGGGGCGGCGCCCCCCTTTCCTTCCTCCCTTTCTCCCCCTTCCTTCTCTCCTAGTCCAACTAGGGAAGGGGGGATCCTACTCCCGGTGGGAGTAGGACTCCTCCTGGCGCGCCCTGCTAGGGCCGGCCGGCCTCCCCCCTTGCTCCTTTATATACGGGGGCAGGGGCACCCCAAGACACACAAGTTGATCAGTTGATCTTTTAGCCGTGTCCGATGCCCCCCTCCACCATAATCCACCTTGGTCATATCGTAGCGGTGCTTAGATGAAGCCCTGCGTCGGTAGCATCATCATCACCATCATCACGTCATCGTGCTGACGAAACTCTCCCTCGAAGCTCTGCTGGATCGGAGCTCGTGGGACGTCACCGAGCTGAACGTGTGCTGAACTCGGAGGTGTCGTACGTTCGGTACTTGGATCGGTCGGATCGTGAAGACGTACAACTACATCAACCGCGTTCTCATAACGCTTACGCTTACAGTCTACGAGGGTACACGGACGAAACTCTCCCCTCTCGTTGCTATGCATCACCATGATCTTGCGTGTGCAATTTTTTTGAAATTACTGCGTTCCCCAACAGTATTAGGCAAGGATGCCCTCTACCACATTCACTCTTTGTCCTTACAGTGAATGAACTCTCTCTCTCTCTCACTTCAAGAAGCATTACAAAATAACCAAGTGTCAGGTATGGCTCTTGGACCACAACGTCTACCAATTCATTCCCTCATGTTTGATGACGATCCTTTGGTATGTGATAAGGCTAATATGCAGGAAGCTTCAGTTATAGCCCAGGTTCTACAACATTTTTGTAATTTCTCATGTCAGATCCCAAACTGGAATAAGTCAGCCATTATGTTTAGTCATAATGTAGATTTACAGGTCAGGCAGCAAATCAAAGGAATCTTTCCAGTTCCTAACATTGACAGTTCCACTGTTCACCTTGGGCATCCTCTCATCCTCCCTGCCAAAGATAGAGCGGCTGCTTAGAACTTTGTATATGACAAATTCAAATCTAAACTAAGTGCCTATAAAGCTGACATGCTATCACACGCAGCAAGACTTACTCTTATAAGATCTGTCTTTGCCTCTATACATGTCTATTATATGTAAAATATTCTTTTCTCCAAAAAGTTTCTTGCAAAACTAACAACAATTATTAGGAACTTGGGCTGATAGAGAGAATCCTTCAACAAGAGTTTTATGTCTACGATCTTGGGCTGATAGATGTATTGAAAAGAAGAAATGTGGCTTAGGTGTCAGAAATCTACAGGCTATAAATCAAAGTCTTATTCTGTCAACAGCTTGGAGATTTGCAAAGGAACCCCAAAGTTACCTCTCTCTTATTCTCAAGGCCAAGTATCACAGTGACACGTCAATTTGGAGAGCTAAACACGATGTTCTCAAATCAGCCTTCTGGACTGCTATCCTGAAGGTCAGACCTCTTCTCATTTCTGCCTCCTTTTATCAATTGGTAGATGGTAGTAGTTCCATCTAGAGTACTCCTTGGTTCTCAGTGGCAAAATATTTATGAGAATCTTATAATCCAGCAGCCACCTTACTCTTATCCAGCTATTGTTAGTGATCTTTGGTTTCCTAATCAGAAAGCTTGGAACATCCATCTTGTCAATGCTCTGTTTCATCCTCATACTGCTCAAGCTATACTGCAAACCCCTATTGTTAATACTACTGGACAGGATGTGTTGGTTTGGAGACTAACCCCTGCAGGTGACCACTCTTCAAAAAGTGCCTACAAGCACTACTTCAATAATCTAGTACTACTGGCAAATCAGAGACCAAAATATGTTCCAATGCAGATTGTAAATCTTCTCACTCAGGTTTGGAGGGACAAACTCATGGAGCCAAGAGTTCAAACTCTCGCATGGACACTTCTTCGCCGAGCACTTCCAACGTGTAAGCGTGCAAGTAAGTTCTCGAAACATGTTAGTGATAATTGTACTAGATGTGGCAACCAAGAGGATGAAATGCACATGCTTTTTCTAGGGCCTTTCTCAAAGGCTGCTTGGTTCTCGTCTCATTGGTATATTAGAACAGAAGTTTTGGTTGAACATAACCATTCCATTCCACAAATGATTAAGGTTTTACTGGATTTGGCCCATCCTCATATCAATGTAACTAGTGTATTCACTTTGTTGTGGTGCCTTTGGAAAGCACAAGATGATGCCCTGTTTGGTAGAAAATTTTGTCAACCATCGCAAGTATACCCGATGGCGAATGCGATCTTACAGGGCCCAAAGCTTGAGGAGGTGATGGCAGGACAAGATGAATGCTCAACAACTGTTGTAGTACGACAACCATTAATCACACAAACACCATCTTTAGTTGCAGGTCAAGGAATCTTCTGCGATGTGGCTTGGACAAATGAGGCAAATATGCAACATTCTCCAGCAGGTATTAGTGTGACCATCCAATTTGGAGGAAATGGTCATTGTCAGCAGCTGTAGGTTTCAGCCATGTCTCCCCCGGTGTCATCTTCTCTCCAAGATGAAGCATATGGCCTACTCTTGGCCACAATGATAGCTGATACTCCCAGAACCGCAGTACTACACGGATTGTTTGGTACTTGCATCAGCAGCAATGACGAGTTCCATATTCAAAGACACATGTCACTTGAACATAAGGCCCATTATTGCTTCTATTCAAGCGTCGCCATCTTTTATCCGCACCAGGGTATCACACATCAATAGGTGTTTTAATGTTAAAGCACATCATCAAGCAAAGTTAGCGATCAAAATTAAAAAAAAGGCATGTAGCTCTCCGATGCCTCTCTTCAGACCATTGTTGAGGAAATCGTTAACTGGTAGCTGCTCGGTTGGCTGGTGAGTAGGGGATTAATCGACTAATCGGCAAGTTAATCGGCCATTTAATCAACTAATCGGACGATTTTTGAGTTTATCGGCTACTCGGTGACCCTACGAGTAGGGATTAATCGGCAAGTTAACTGGTTAATCGGATGAATTCTTGAACAGGGCTTCAGACACATGACCCTGTACAGTGAGAGATGCTCTCGCCATGTCAAGTGTGAGACCCTATATTAAGAAAATATCCAACATATGTTTTTAAAAAAATTCATTGTGCATTTTAAAATTGTTCAACATATATCACAAAAATGTTCAATGTGTACTTAAATATTGTTCAGAGTATATGACAAAAATGTTCAATGTGTATTCAGATATTGTTCAGCGTATATAAAAAACATGTTCAATGCATATTTAAATATTGTCCAGCATATATCACTAAAATTTTAGTGAGTATTTTAAAAATTGTTCAATTTATATTAAGATTTTTTCAATAGATTTTAAAACCTTTTCATGTTTTAAAATTTTATTCAGATTTCAAATTTTGTTCACTATTCCAAAGCATTATTCACATTTTATTTAAATTATTCACAATTTTCCCAACAAATGGTTATTTTTTTGAACTTTCTAAATCTGCCGCTGCATTTAGTTCTTAAATTTTCGCTCTTCCAAAAATTTGTTTACCCTCAGCAGCTGAAGTGTTAAGGAACCGCAGGTCTTCACTGTGTGGTTCATAGTTTGATTTTCTAGTAGCACATTTTTTGGGGATTTTCTGATTGCTTTATGGCGCCACTGAATGGGCTGGTCCATTAGGATCACCCCTACGCAAAAGCTCTGGCTTTTGACGCTCGTGGGCATCGTATAGGGAGTTTCGGCCGAGCTTTGCTACATCTACGTAAAAGGTGTTACGAAATTTACGTCGAGCTTATGTGGCCTAATTTGGTTGGAAGTAAAAAAAAGACCCATGCTCACCCCATGAAATTCGCGGGGGAGCAATCAGTCTATAGGAAGAGAAGTTATGTAGCATTACCTAAGAGTTACGGAGGTGTAACATTTTTTTGTCTCGGCCTCACCCCCTTGAAAGGGCAATGCTAGACCTAAGTAAGGTTTGTTACGTGTTTTACGTAAACAACATCATGGAAAAAGATTATTGGATCGGTAAGGGGGAAGGGGACCACCCGCGTCAAAATCAGCGGGGCAAGAGGCTTATAGTTTGAAAAATTACGTAGGTCTTCGTAGCCACCTGATAGGTGCAGGATATATCTGGCCATCTGCCGGGCCGGGCCTACCAAAGCCCGAGGCCGGCCCATCCCGGCCATCGGGCCTGGTTTTTGGGCCTAAGCCTAGCCAAAAAGTGATAAAGCCCGCCGGGCCGAGGCCCTTTAGTAAATCATGAAAACGACGGGCCTGAGCCCAAGCCCGACCCGGCCTTCGGGCTCAAAATCTAGGCCCAGGCCAGGCCCGGATGCAGCATTGGGTCGGGCTTTTTCGGGCCGTTCGGGCCAGGCTGCCCATGGCGAGGACTAGTGTAGGATTATCTCCCTTGAGATTCAGGGGTAGGGAGAGATTCGTAGGTGTAGGTGTATGATTATAGTTTGCATATTTGCGAGCAGGCAGCAGTCTTTCGTTTTTAGGGAAAGAATCCACATTATTGTCGTCCAGTGCATCGTTTTCCCTTTTTCTTTTTGACTAATCCTCGTGCACCAACCAAGCCGAGGAGTTCAAGTTCGATACATTGTCCAGTGCCGCCCCCTCTTCCACAGCTCCACTTCCAAGTGCCAAAGCGGGGCGCCACCGCCACAGCATGGCGCTTCCAGCGATCTCGTGGCCGCTCATCTCCCTCCTCCTCGCCGTGACGCCAGCCCATAGCACCTGTGAGGAGAGCGTGCGCATCGCGGGCGCAGGCGGCTTGCTGCAATGCTACCCGGCGCCGGCGCTCAGCAACGCCACGAACGGCACGGCGTTTCGTGCCACCCTGCTCCCGCTCCTCCGCTCTCTCCCCTCCGCCGCCGCGCCCACGGGCTTCGCCTCCCTACGGTCCGTCACTCGCGGGGAGCGCGCGTTCGCGCGGGGGCTCTGCCTCGGCAACTCCACGGTGCCGTCCGAGTGCGCCCGGTGCCTGTCCGCCGCGGCTGGGAACCTCACCGCCGGCTGCGGCTCCACCAGCCGGCGCGCCGGCTTCTGGAGCGACCGGTGCTTCCTCGCCTACGCCGACACCAACACATCCTCGCCTAGCGAGGACGCCTTCCGCGCTCTCGTCCTCCTCGACGCCGTCCCTGCCTCTAAGGTCAACACCAAATCCTTCTACTACGTCCACCTGCACGATGAGCTGGTCGCCATGGCGCAGCAGGTGGCGCGGCGCGCGGCCGCGAACATCTCCGGGCCGCGGATGCTGGCCACAGCGGAGGAGAGCAACTCCGAGAGCGCGGTGAGCAGAACAGTGCACGTTCTGGCGCAGTGCGGGAGGGACCGCACGGCGGCGGGCTGCGTCCGGTGCCTGCAAAACTCGGTGCACGCCGTGGACTGGGACCTCAACGCTGCCCGCGTCGACGGTGGCGTGGCGGCCGCGGTGGTGGGCTTCAACTGCTACATGCGGTTTGAGGTCTCCACTGCAGCGTGTGGCGACACTATCTGGGGCGGTGAGTTATCTTGATCAATCATTCTCTCTCTTGAGTTTCCAATTTCTTCTCACGGACAGAAATAGGCTGCATATTTACTCCAAAACGTCTCAACGAGAGAAACTAATAGTCAAGGTTTTGTTTTCCGGCAGCTGTAGCACCGGTGCTACTCGTGCTATGTATGTTGGCAGGAGGCGCATGTGGGTGTATGTGTGCTTTACCCTGATGAAGTGGAGAAAGAAGGATGAAGCAACCACATGTGCGTTATTTATCGTCCACTGATTGTCTAATCTGAAAATTCGTTACAACATAATCAGAGATCAGAAACGCAATAAAACCTTATGTTCCAATTAAGTTTCTTATTGCACCAACTAGGAGCCGGGTCGCTGGTTCGCTGTTACATCTTTACATGGATGGACACAAATCATATTCACCGCTTGACCTGCCATTTTTTTTACAGATTTGCCAACCTGGCGCACACCCCTTTCATCATGGGCTCCGTCCATTTTTTTTTTTCTTCTCATTCGCATGAGTACGCAACGCACGCCAGTTTTTTCGTCAGCTGCTGGCCCATTTTGATTTGGGAAGCTTCAAGATGCTTGCAGTTCGGATTTCTTTTTTGTTTTTTCTTTGGGTTTTCATTTTTCTTTTTCATTTTTTCCCAACATTTTTCACACATTCATGAACTCTTTAAAATTTATGAATGTTTTTCAAAAGCGTGATCTTCTTAAATTGGTGAACCTTTTTTCAATTTGGTAAAAATAATAATTAAATCCACAAATGTTTTCATATGGATGAACATTTTCAAATCCGCAACATTTTTCGCCAAATTTGCGTTTTTTGTTCAAAATTCATGGTTTTTTCAAAAGTACAATTTATTTCATACTCGTGATTTTTTCATATTCATATCTTTTCTAAAACTTATGAAATTTTTTAAATACATGTTTATTTTTCTTTTTTTCTTCAATTTTACCAATTTTTCCAAATGTTTTTTTCCACAAGTCAACAATCAAATGGTGAACGGTCAACCAATCCAGCAGTAAATCGGTCAACCTGTCCATATGTCGACCCGTCAGCGGCCCACTAGTCAACTAGGCATAGCTTGGCCGGCCCAGTGCGCGCGAGAGAGAGCATCAGTTGGCTTAGCTGGCGCCGTAAGGGCAACCATGAGCGGAATTCCATCATGAGCTCTCGAGAGAGTTCCAATCTACGAGGTCTTTCCTAACAATTTGGCACATGTATTTCGGGCTCCCCAATGGGGTTTGTAGGTTTGATTCACGAGAGCTTGAGTAGTGAAGCCTGATTCTCATATATAGAGAAAAAATCTATCTTGGACTGTACGAGAAAATTCCTAGTTTTTGTAGTCACTTCCTCAAATAAAAATAAAAAAGTTCTCACAGTCATCCCCTCGGGATAAAAAAGTTCCCATGGTCAATAGTCACAGATAGAGAGGGAAAACCGATAATGCTATCTGGTTGACGTTCCCTGTGAAGGGATGGCAAACGAACGCTGTTTGCTGGCAGTTTTAGTTGCCATGCAAGATCAAACGATGGCAATTTCTTCTTGGTTTTGCTCAAAATTTCCTTCTTTCCAGTAACAGTCATGCTGTTATGAAGAAATTGTCGACCTCCACACAACTACGACCGTCATCTAAATGTTCCCAAATGCCAACCGTTATAGTGAACATTCGTCAGATAGTAGGGTCCAAAAACGATTCGTTGTGCATAGAAATTCCTTACCACAACTATCTGGTCAAGATATGGCAGATGCAGAACTATCCAGTAGTAGTACTAACGCGTGGAACTGCATGCGTTGCCACCGGTCACGTGTCACAATCACGGCGACACCTCGAGAGTTCAATTGGCACGATACTGTTGAAAATATGAGCAATTTACCGAATGATTTTATTAACAGAAATACTAGATAAAGCATGACTAATATAGTAGAGATAAAACAAGTCATGCGTTCTGACAGAGAGAAGGAAAATAGCTTCTGCATATATGAACCGTAGCCTATCATATCTAAAGTAGACAGAATAGCAAGTAGCATATATGAAGTAGAACCTAACATGTGTAGGACAAGGACTAGAACAAGGAACTGTGCAGGAACCTTTAATAGGAGAGACAAGAACACGTACGGGACAGCAGCAGCAGAAGCGCTGGACTTGGGTCGGTGTCCTCGCCTGCCATGTCGTCGAGGAGGTCGTGGACGTCGGGGAAGAAGTCGTCGTCGGGGAAGTCGTCGTCGGCCACCGGATCATTCGTGATGAAAGCAGCCAGTAGTCCGCTGGAGCGCTCCCCAAAAACCTTATCACCCTTCTCCCGTACAGGACTCAAAAGGTGCGTTTCGGAGGCCTACTGGTCCCGACCTGCGGTGCACGCCGCAAAGCCGGGATGGGAAGATCGTAGCAGCAGCGCAGTGCTCAGGAACTTTGTGGCGAGAGGAAGGGATTCTTCTGGTGTGTCTCTCTGGAGAGGAGCGACCTCTCTTATATAGGCACAGGAGAAGGACGCGGAGAGCTGCGACGGGAGGTGAAGCAACAAAGGGAGACGAAGCGAACAGGCAGCGGCCGAAGAGGCGCGCCGTTCGAATTCAGTGTCCACTACAAAAAAACGTTTCAACTCTCACGTGACCTTTCGTATACCCGTCGTGCGTGGCAAAAATTTAGACATCGGTTCGGCTCATTCCCGCAACCCGCGGCGCATCGTGACGAGGCGTGGCGAGGCGGGCGGCGGAGGAGGAGCGCGCGTGGATGTCCCTCTTGTTCTCATGCTTATACATGTGGGGAAAGAACCTCCCTTATAAAGAGGTCCAACTCCCTCTAAACTAGCAATGTGGGACTAAACTTTTGTTCCACCTCTTGCCTTGCACAAATGGGCTGCGTGGGCCTCTAGGATTTATTAGGAATTTCTGAAACTGCTATTGGGCTAGGCCCAAAATAGACAAAATTCCAGCAATCCCCCACCAGATCCTAGAGGCACAAAAAAATTTGCCTTTGGTTCCAAAACACTGTTTTATATACCGGTACTGCAGTGGAGACTGTTAAGTTGAACTTCCACCTAGAACTCTATGCTACACTAGTAAGCAACTTGAACAGTGGACTGGGCCTTGAACTGCAAGTTTTCTGCGAATCTAGCTTCACATAAAGCCTTGACCGATACGTGGCTACCGTGGGTCTTCCCCGCGGGTGGAGCTTATGCGTCATACTCCGTGACCTTTCATGAGTTTACTAGAGAGAACCCTACTCTCATAGATTGCGACGTTTGACAATCAGACTCATATAGGTGTGTTCTTCAAAAGATGTTCTGCAGGATAACATCTCTGCTTAAATAAGCCACTTAGAACACATTAAGATATACATCAACCTGCCATGCAGATTAGGAGAGTATTGCATCTTCATGGAGTGGTATTGTGAATAGTAAGGATACTCTCCTCTCAGTTGACCAACAGCTTGTCTTCCACATCTAATTCACGGGATCTCCGATCACAAAGAATAGGTTACCACTGTGAACAACTCATATTGTGGGTCTCATACCCATCTCCCTCGATGCATTATCTATCACATTACGTGATAGACCCTTAGTAAAAGGATCTGCCAGATTTTTAGACGTTTGGATATAATCCAATGCAATAACTCCGGAGTTTTTCATTTTCCTGACAGACTTTAACCTTCTCTGAACGTGTCTTGATGACTTCATGTTATCCTTTGAGCTGCTCACTTTCGTGATCACAGTTTGATTGTCGCAGTTCATAAGGATACCCGGTACAGGTTTCTCAACAACCGGCAAGTCATTCAAGAGCCGGCGAAGCCAATCTGCTTCGACCGTAGCTGTATCTAGTGCTGTGAGTTCTGCTTCCATTGTTGACCTCGTTAAGATGGTCTGCTTGCAAGACTTCCAAGAAACAGCGCCACCTCCATGAGTGAATACATAACCGCTCGTGGCCTTTATCTCATCAGCATCTGAGATCCAGTTTGAGTCACTATACCCTTCAAGCACCTTTGGATGCCCGGTGTAGTGAATTCCATAATTTGCAGTGCCTTTCAAATAACGCAAAACTCTCTCTAGAGCTTTCCAATGCACATCTCCTGGTTTTGAAACAAACCGACTCAGTTTGCTAACAGCAAAAGAGATGTCAGGTCTTGTAGC